>NC_063202.1:18454012-18471512 GCF_017589495.1 Alosa alosa
ATTGCTGAAGTTGCAATGAATCACAATAATCTACACTGAAGTTACAAAAACACCACTTTGTAAGCTATTGTCTCTTTGATCCGGATCAATAAGTAAAGCACCCACTTCCTTTATATAGCGAATTCCCGATTGATGCACGTTACTGATGCGGTTTACTAGTTAGCCTACAAACTCAGGTGCTGCGCGTCGGGAGTTCTCTGCCTCCGCCTCGTCCGTTAACCCTTAAAGGAGTACCGTCACACCGGTGTGACGGGAATGTTGGGAAATTAACATTCTAAAGAATATCTGGGTTCATTGAATTCAACATAGAATTTTAGAACCTTCAATTGTTGCGGAACTTAGAACGTTCAAAAACCTACACCTTTAAGGGTTAAGTGTGAATAACGGGACACTTTGGCGGACATAGTACATAGTAGACAAGTCCTAAATTATGCGATAGCGAACGTCAAAAAGTCTAATTGCTCCTTATGAAATGGACTGTCATAGCCGTAATTTAATCCGACCTGAACTAAATCGCGTCCTCAGCTGGCTATAAACGTGCCTTTTAGGCTCTCAAAAGTGTAGCTTATAGCCTACATATGGACACAAGTGTTTTGTTAAACTATTCAACCGTAACACTTGCCATCACGCATGCACCTCTCCCTCTCTCGTGCACTCACACACATGATGGCAAAGCATCCTCTTTGTGACCGTAGCATAGCCCATTGTGTAGGCCTACTCTATGAAAATAATTGCCATCACTCAGCTCTTGGATTAACATGATACACAGGATTTACACTTGCAAGTGATGCAAGTTGATGGACAATTGTGTATCAAAAGAAGAAAGAAAAGTTTGCATAATCAAATGCTTTTGAATTAAATTTTGCAGCATATCGCCTTTACTATCTACCCCCCTTTTTGACAACTGACATATCGGTTTTACATATTGGTTATCGGCCTCCTGTTTTGGTAATAATTGATATCGGTATCGGCCCTCAAAAAACCATATCGGTCGATCCCTAGTGTAATGCTGCTATATTGGACAGGGAGACGGAAAAATTGTGCTGTCCAGTGTCTCCCACACACACACACACACACAGTGGATGGAGAGAGACCTAAAAGAAAGAGAGAGGAAGAAAGAGAGGAGGTTGAAGGAGACACAAGAAGATACAGAGAGAAAGGAGAGGGCATAGACGGATAAACCTGATTAATGGGGTCCTCCATAATGACTTATTGTAGCATATGGTTTGTGAACGGTTTAGTTGGCCAATAAGGTTATATACATTTGACAGGTCTATAAAGCTCCTGAAATTGAAGAGAAAAGTGAGAAACAAAGAAAGAAGTATATCACAAGAGAGAAAGACAGGGAGAGAGAAAGAGAAAGAAAGGAAAGGACACAGACGTAGGCATGGACGGTGCACGGAACCGGAACCAGAGCCGGAACCGGAACCAGAGCCCAAGCCCAAGCCCGAGCCCGAGCCCAAGCCCAAGCCCAAGCCCAAGCCCAAGCCCAAGCCCGAGCCTGAGCCCGAGCAAGCCCAAGCCCAAGCCCAAGCCCAAGCCCAAGCGAGGCTGCTGCTGCTGGGAGCGATGGAGTGGCGGTGCAGTGCTGGGTAGTGCGGTGTCTCCCTCAGCTTAGCTCAGCTAAATCCGCTCACAGCATGTTCATCATTAGAGAGCAACGCTGATCTGGACATGGAGGCCAGAGGAAATGTCCACCACACTAATGCACACTAATGAAGATCGCCACAGAGAGCAAGCGAGAGAGAGAGAGAGAGAGCCAAGGGAGGGAGGGAGTGAAAGACTGATGGCAAGGAAAAAGTGATATAAACTAATGAAGACAGAGAGGGAAGAAAGAGAGAGCATGACAATGGAAATAGACAGAGAGAAGAAAGAGAATAATGCTAAGGACACACTGTATCAGATTGCAGGAATTGAAGTGGATTTGTCTCCTCCATTGGTTTGGACAAGGGAAGATTTAGTTCCTGTTCTCAGTGAGGCTGTCTGACAGGCTATGGGATGGAGCACCCACGACGGTGTCTTGGGTGCCTCGCTTTCTGACTGATGGCAACCGGAAGAGGCTGCGTCTCTGCTAACATCGGGGTTGTAATTTTAAGGGGAAGAAGGGGAAAGGCAGGAAAGCTTAAGAAGATGTCTGTGTGCTGTGTGTATGTGTGTGTGTGTGTGTGTGTGTGTGTGTGTGTGTGTGTGTGTGTGTGTGTGTGTGTGTGTGTGTGTGTGTTCCCAGGGTCTGTGGGCTTTGGCAGCAGCATAGACAATAAGAAGTTAAAAATGGAGCTGGCTTTGAGAGTGTGAGCTCAGAATAGCCCTGGGCTTTTTCTGGCCCTGGGACTCGGAGAGCTGATTAAAAAGCAGTTGGGCTGGGTCACTGGCTGGCAGGATGTGTGTGTGTGTGTGTGTGTGTGTGTGTGTGTGTGTGTGTGTGTGTGTGTGTGTGTGTGTGTGTGTGTGGTGGACTTTTGTTTGAAATGAAAGCATGTGTGCACATGGGTGAATGTGGGGAGTGTGTGTGTGTGTGTGTGTGTGTGTGTGTGTGTGTGTGTGTGTGTGTGTGTGTGTACTGGGGTAGATCCCGGTCAGAGTGGTTGCTCTCTCACTAGCTGATTGATTCCCAAGTGTCAGAGCAAATGAAAGAGTGTAAACCTGTCTGCCCATAGCCCAGCCTGCCTCCTCCCTTCATCCATCCCTCCTCCCATTCTCTCTTCTCTGTCTCACTCTGGGACAGATGTACGTACATTTGCGAACGTAGCGTTATCAGCGTCATGGACACACCACAGATTGCGAACGCTGTCAGACCCAAGTTTCTGTCGTATTTATCAATCGTTTAATCCTTAGTGTAAACTGCGCCTTTCACTGCCTTTCTCCGCCCATAAACGCAATTTACAAACGTCCACAACTGAATGGCATCGCCTACATACAGTACAAGCGCAGTTGAATGAAGTTAACTGATGACAACATTAAAAAGAATCAAACGTTTAGCGATCATGAAATAATACCATACATGATAAGATATAAACAAGCAGGGAGATAATGAAGATCAGTAGTTCTACTCAAACTACTTATGCACGTAGGCTATGGAAAATTGGTCAAATCTAGCAAGTAGGAAAGTTTAAGTGAATGACGTGAAAGTGAAAGTAAGACCAAGGCCAACGAAAGTTAAGGTTGCTTTTGGTAGTACAAATACTTTCACCACAAAAACTGGTGCTCTAAATAGCGATTCTGTTGTCTTTGAAAGGTTCTCTTATTGACGCATTGAACTGCAATTTGGATTAACACCTGCTTTTACAAGGCGGTATTTAGTATTTAGGCGCAGAATAGATGCACGCTTTCAGGAGCAGTCTTTGTACATACCGCGGAATACATAACTAGCCGCTCTTTACTCTTCCCCCATCTTTTTACGCAAAACTCCCACTTTCCCCTGGATCCTCCCATGAATGCATATGCATGACATGACAAACGCAATCTGCCACTTTCAGCTCCCGCGACAGGCAGTTTGCGCTTTTACATCATTGCAGCCTGTTTGTACATACCGCAGAATGATTTTACACGACATTACTGCAGACAACACGCCTGAAGTGGGCGCAAAAGCGTTAGTACATCTGGCCCTCTGTCTCTCTATTCACAGTAGTAGTAGGAAACACAACATCTACACGTGGCAACTACTGAAACTAAAAGGTGTCCAAAGGGATTAGTAACATGTAGTACTCTTTCTCTCTCTCTCCCCCTCTCTACACAGCGGACTCTTCCCTCGTTTGTTCTCTGTCTGAGCAGCCTGGTCCAGGGAAGCCCCCACCAAGACCCTCATTAATCATCGTACAGGACAAGGGGGCCCCCTTAATCCCACCACCACCCCCACCTCCTTCAGAGGCCCCATAACCCACCCACTCCCACACACACACACACACACACACACACACACACACACAAAAAACTCACCCCAGCCCCCAAACTGTTATCGGGTTTCAGTGGCTGTAACTGTAGCACAATAAACACACAGAAAAAGTGAGAGAGAGAGAGAGAGAGAGAGAGAGAGAGACAGAGAGAGAGAGAGAGAGAGAGAGAGAGAGAGAGAGAGAGAGAGAGAAGGGGAGAGGGGAAAGTGGAAAGGGCAAAGAGACAAAGACAAATACAGACGGAGAGACTGGTAAGCAGAAAGAAAGAAAGAATCTGTTAAGCTGTAAGTGTGTGTGAGCAGAGACGTTCTAATGAGGAGACACAGCACTTAAAAATCCTCAATAGAAATGCATGGGGTTATTTTGTAACAGCAATATGCCCGTTGTCTACACATATCCCACGCCTTCCTCGAATCAAATGTTGTGTTGTGAAGACATCTTCCCAATCATGTGTTGTGAACTCGCCACTGGAGCAAGATTGGTATCGTGAAGCCTTGCGCACGCGCATTTCTGCTGAATAGGATGCCCGATGAGCAGGGCTCCGAACCGGTTCAAGGAACGAAAACGAAAATCGAAAACGAACGGAATTTTACGAGGAGCGAAACGAAACGAAAAACAAAATGGTCTTCAACTGTTCCGAACAGAAACGTTATTCTGAAATCCACAAAACGGTTAATAGATTTTTTTTTTTCGTTCTCTATATATTTTATAAAATTTCACAAAAGCATATCCTGTCAGGGAGACTATTTCGGTTGTGCGAAAAAAACAAGCCCCGCCTATGCGTAATAGCCTATTTTGCCTGTCCGCGCCTTTGTCGTTTTAAAGTCGGATTTGAAATGTTTTTGCTAATTATAGCCTATTCTATGTAGAAGAGTTAAATGGGAAATTTGAGATAGGCCTTGTCAGCAACAGACAGGTTCGTTTATAAACAGGGTTGGAATTATAGCTAAGCCTTTGAAGATCTCCATATGGATAAAACTTAGGCTACAACCAGGTAAGGAGTTAAGCACGATCCAGAAATTTTTTGATAAGAAATTATTTATAGGCATAGGTTAGGCCTACAGTAAGTCTGTAGGCTATGGGATGGATAGCCCATCTGAATGTTTTTGGATGCCGCCTGTGATTTATTGTTTTTGGGCATAGCTACGGTATAGGGCATAAAAAAAAAAAGGTTTGGTTCCTGTTGGTGGTCAGTTGAGGCCATGGGTCGGTAGGGAATTTCTTTTTTTTCCCCCCAGTCGTCCCCGTAAGGGATAGGTAGAAAATCAGTCCCTACAGGATTTCACGAGGTTTTTTGAGACTGTTACGACCTAAAATGGCTGGATGGAAGTTGCGGTGTTTTTAGCTGTTTCTTGTGGAGAAATTGCGGGAGGAAGTGAAAATTGCAAAAATAGTTGCGATTTTTTTTTTTTTTTTAATTTAGGGTAATTAAGGTTAGTAAGACCAAAATCACACTGATAATCTTGATGCTTATTAAAAAAGGATAATCAAAAGGTAAACAGTAAGGATTACAAAAAATCAAAGTAGGCCTACTTTATTTGTGAAAATGCTTTGACTGAGGTAATTCACAAAGCGGTATAACCTTTCGTAGAACTGTCCAAAAAAGACAGTCACCTAAAGAGATGGCATCATGTCATATGTTTCTATACATTCATATATTTTGTAATTCATATTAAGTTCATATCTTTTTAATAATTCATAGTCTGTGGCCTGCATAATTACTAATAGCCAAGTAAGTATCTAGTAATTTCATATTGATTTAAACTATTTGACTACACTTAATGTCATTACTTAATGTCATTACATTGGTGGTGTACGTCTAATTGACTGCCTGCCCCTTTAAGGACGTGAGAGTAGCCTAATTACATTTCTGAGTGGATTGAAGGCTTGCATCTCACTGTGTTCGCCACGAGTGTAAATCACTTTTGCATAGTGCATTACGATATGTGGATGCAATTGGGAATGTATTCTATGTCATTAGTTAAAATAAATGTTGAAATCATTCTTGGATCATAGAAGAGATAAATGTCTTGCAATTTTATTAATTTCTATGATTTTGGTAGCACTACTCAAACTAAGCCCACAAGCTAGCAAACATGACATAAGCTAAAAGGACATATCCAGGTAAACATTTGCCAATGGGTTGCATAGCCTACTCAAATGTCAGTAAACCAAGTAGGCCTTAATTAACTTACTTTCACAGCCTAGGTAGTTTAGCAACACCAGGTTGAGAGATGCAAGTAAGCAGATCATTAACGTTAGCCTTCTATTTATGGTCATCAAAACTGTAGAGGAACGAACACATTAGGGCAGTCTTTGGTGTCATATGCAGAAGGTGCAAGTAAGTGTGCCATCTGGCTCAATAGTCTGCGCGAGGGACCTTTGTGGTAGGTGAAATTTCACGGTGAAACTACGATGATTGGTCAAATTTGTGAAAAAAAAAGTTGCGGTGTTTGGACAAAATTGTGAGTGCCTTGGTAAGTGATCTAAAACAATCGCCTTCGCGGAACAGCTGTGCATAGGCTACTTTGTAAAAGAGAGAATACGCTCATCCCTATACATAACGCAAGGGGTAATTAATGTAATTATAGTTCGCCTTTTATTTGTGGATTTATTTCATGTATTTAGTGTTATTTCTTTCCCAAGCTCATAAAATAAATTTGGGTCGCACATAAATTGACAGGGTCGGTCGGAAACCAGAACCCAAGATTTTTTTTTTCTGCCTAGGCTAAATCAAGGGGAAATAATGAGTACGTCTATTCTAAGGTAAAGTCCACAAAAATAGACTTGATAGGCCCGCCAAACACTGCCGGAACTTTAAGAAGGAACGATATTTTATTCGAACCGTTCAGGACCGATATGTTGGTGGCGGAACGCATGCAAGAACAAAAACGTTAAACATAGGCCTACCTGAACCGTTCGGAACGGAATGTTTGAAAAACAATTTCGTTTTCAAGCCCTGCCGATGAGTGCCCAAAAGGCGTTGCTATATGGCCACCAAGTGGAGGGACTTGCCTAAAAGGACTTTGGTGTGAGTGTGTGTGTGTGTGTGACTGTGTGTGTGTGTGTGTGTGTGTGTGTGTGTGTGTGTGTGTGTGTTAACTTAAACCTGTATAAGTGTGTGTGCTAGGCAGAAGTGTGAGTTTGAGAGTGTGTATGTGGGTCAGGTGTGAGAACCCGTGGCAGCATGTGGAGGTGTGTGTTTTTGTGTGTGTGTGTGTGTGTATTAAACATACACACACAGATTTATTTGAACACAAACAAATTGATTCCCCAGAGCCTAACTAGTGTAGACGGAACACTTGGTGAGTCATAGGGGGCTGACCATTGGTGCAGATGTCAAAGGACACACACACACACACACACACACACACACACACACACACACACAGGATCGCCACGATTCCCACGCCTTGTTTATCATCACCATGAAGGTTTCCATGCATTAAGGGCAAAGTGGTCAATGTAAGTCCTCACCAGCAGCAGACTGCTGTGAGATCACCACATTAAGAGCTGGAGTACCGCTTCTCAGCATCTGGAACATCAAAGCGGACCCTGGAACACCTGAGAACCGGATGGGCTCCAGAACCAGCTGTCTGGGAGACAGCGGCACCACAGACAGGGAGCTCAGGAGTTTTGGGTCTCTGTCTGTCAGACTCTAAAGTCTATTCTTATTGTTTCAGTCACTTTCTTGGGTGTTTGGGTGCTCGGATGCCAACACCTGTGTGTTTACATGCATGCATTCTGTTTGTCTCTAAATGCTTGTCCGCAAACTCAAAGATCACTATCCACTAAACGACCCCAGAGAGGCATGACTTCAGTCGCATCGTCAACCTGTGGACGCCTGTCTCAAATCTCGTGGGAATCTCTCAGTGATCCGTTCTTATACAAACAGCTGCAGAAAAACACAACTAAAACAACAGAGGTAACACCTGCCTGAGAGGCCCAGGGAAGTGGCACCTGTGAACACACACACACACACACAGTGGGGCCACTCTTTTTTTTTTTTTTTCAAACACTTGTCTACTTGCTTCTTCTGCCCTCCACCTTCCAACTCTTCCGTCTTTCTTTTTCCTCATTTTCTCCCATTGTGTCATTAACGCCTTCGCCCTCTGTCTCTCTTTCTCTCTGCCTCCTCCTTCATTCCATTTTCATCTCCCTCTCCTTTTCTCCATCTCTAGCAGCTCTTCATCTTCCTCTCTCACATTCTGTCTCTGACTGTCTGTCTGTCTGTCTATCTCTACCCCTACTTAGCGCAGCCTCTCTCAGCGCCCCCCCTCTCGCACCCACTCCAGCTGTCCATCAGGACTGGAGCTCGTTAATCATACACTGAAGGCCCTGCTGACAGGGGCCAGACCCTTCTGCTGGTACCCTGCATCACACGCGAGAGAGAGAGAGAGAGAGAGAGAGAGAGAGAGAGAGAGAGAGAGGGAGGCAGAGAAGCAGAGAGGAAGGCAGAGCAAGAGAGCAATTGTGTGTGTGTGACAAAGAGAGCAAAAGAGAGATATATTGAGTGTGTGTGTGTATGACAGAGAGAGAGAGAGAGAGAGAGAGAGAGAGAGAGAGAGAGAGAGAGAGAGAGAGAGAGAGAGAAACCCCTACCCCGAGCCTTCCAACCCAAAACAAACACTTTCCCCATCTGCCCTGGTCACTACAGGCCGATGGACAGACCAAGAGAGGAGAGGGGGACGGCAACAGAGGAGTGAGGAATGGAACATTCCACTGTTCCAATACTGATATCCTACATTTAAACATTCCACTCTGTTCTAGTACTGATATACTGCATTTAAACATTCCACTCTGTTCCAGTTCTGATATACTGCATTTAAACAGGTCATCAGTGGACATGAATGAGTTGGCTTCATTCATCTGCGAATAGTTGATACCACAAACAAAACGTCCAAGACAGTGAGCGAAAAAAGTTGCCTAATAGATGAGCCTGAAGCCTGAGCCTGCCTAACACAGCGAGTTGGTGGGCTGTGAGAGGGAGCTGGTTGAGGTTAGTTAGTGAGCTTGGGCCTCAAGGAACAGGAAGAGCTCAGACGCACAGCGGAGCACGGAGGCGACAGAGAACAACCACAGGTTATCTCATCTTGCATCAACCTAAAGCCTTTCTCTTATTGTTCTGGAGCAGTGGTTCTCAAAGTGGGGAATAGAGACTTTAACATTACCAAAAAACACTTTAACATTACCATTTTGCCGGGTTGATGGGTCAGGAGGGCTTGAAAATTCCCCACCACCAAAGTGGGGAGTGATGGAAAATGTTTGAAAAGCACTGTTCTACAGAAGTGCAGAGAGAGGAGCTGAGATAGATAGATAGATATACAGAGAGAAAGAGCGAGATGGTTAGAGAAAGAAAGAAAGAAAGAAAGAAAGAAAGAAAGAAAGAAAGAAAAGAAAGAGGTGAAGCAGATGGGTGGATGTGGTGTGTGGAACTTTGGGAATGAGAACGGGAGAAATGGGACATGAAGAAAAAAAATGAAACACTGAGAAAATGTTGACAAAGTGTGATCCCTCCCAAAAACACCCATAAAAGGACCTCCATCTTGTGTGTTTTTGACAGCTGGTGAAATTCCACAGTGATGAACACACACAGACGCTCACACACTCACACACACACACACACAGTGAGCTAACTACTTCTCCTTGCTGTGGAGCAGATTGAGGTGGAAGAGGGATTCTCTTGTGAGCTTCCTTCCTGTGCTTCCTGTCTCTGTTTCTCAAGGACTCGCAGAGGATGGCATTCAACAGAGCTCAGTGGGACATCACTCCCAGCACAGGCTTACGCACGCGAGGATTCATACACATATACACACACACACACACACACAGCATAGAGGTAGACTGGGTCTTAGTCTATATCTATGGCTTATATTATCTACAAGCTCTAACCTGAAGCCAGTCTTATGCCTGAATTTATTTCAGGCTATTAGAAAAGGTCAAAGGAACTTAAGTCAGCAGGAAAGCAAAATGCAACTGAATGCATAACATCGGAGTGGAAGACAGTTAAACATGTACGCTCAAGCACACACATGCAGGCCCACACACCAGGACATGCACACACACACACACACACACACACAGCAACTGAATGGGAAGGCAGCCAAGCAATTTGTTCTGTGTGATTAAGTTCCCTGCTTTGGACAGGGAGGTCAGCTAAGCGTTGCTCAGGAAGGAGGGGAGGGGGGGGGGGGGGGGTCTACACACTTTCGGAGAGGCAGGGGCAGGCAGAGGATCAGGATCATAGTGTTTGAGTGTGTTCAGTGTGTGTGTGTGTGTGTGTGTATTGTATAGATCAACAATCAACAAGAAACAAACAAGAAACAAACCCACAAATATAAAGGCCCTGGAATTCCCCATGGGGGCATTACTGAAAAGAAGAGGAAAAAGGGAAAGGCTCTGCAAAAGCATGAGAGGGTGTGCTGGCCTCTGACCACATATCAGTCACCCCGGCCAGTCACTTTAAGGGGCCGTGCACACGACGCCGGTTTTTGTGAAACCGGTGAGGTTTTGTTAACGGTTACCGCCTTGCATGTACATGACGCCTGCAGTTTAGGAGACTGAAACCGATAGCTTTTGAAACCGGCTTCCGAAGTGGGAACTTTTGAAACCGCCCGGCTAACTTCGCCCGTGTAGACTGTCAGAAGCCGCAACTTTATGACGACATAGCCCCACCTCTCAACTCAGCCGACCTTAGCACCGACCTGACATGTTGCTTGTCAAAACAAACCAAACCATTTATTTATCATATTAAAATGTTTTTCTTTCCCCTGTCATGATTTATGTGCACAATGTAGTCTATCAGCCTTTAGTGGCTAAGTTAGAAGCACACGTTACCTTAACTTAGTTAAACATTAGCTTACTGCATGTAAGTGTTTTCTCCAGTGGTGCTCAGACCTAATGCAATGCATAGGCTAATCATTTGAAATTTCACATAGCAGTCACATACCTTGAAAATTAACTTTATTAGTTTAACAGTTGAATTGAAAACCGAATTGTCTGTAGTCTCTTTATTTCATGCGACTGCTTAACCAGAGCACTTATTAGACATTCTCTGGCTTAACAAACTGTTTTAACAATGTTTTTCTACGCGATTCGCGAAAATTATTGTGAAGCTTCTGCACAGCGGCGCCATCGACTGGTCTGGCATATGCACTACAGCACATTTAGCCGGTTACACCTCTGTGTGTACGCGCGAGGTTTTTTCTTGCCGGAGTCGTTAAAGGTGTGAAAGCGGTAAGAGAAAATCCACCCGGCGGTGTCGTGTAAACGGCCTCTAAAGCTGAAGCAGAGCAGAAGAGATGGCCAGTAGACTGCTTGCTACAGGTGGTATGAGGTCTCAAACTCCCACACACACACACAGACAAACAGAGTTTGCTAGAACAGTGTGTGTGTGTGTGTGTGTGTGTGTAACAAATGCCACCATCTGACCAAGCAAAGCTGAGGAAGGACAAAGGCCACGCCGCCAACTCTGCTGCAGCCAGACCCATGCTAACAGGGCCAACTCTGCTGCAGCCAGACCCATGCTAACAGGGCCAACTCTGCTGCAGCCAGACCCATGCTAACAGGGCCAACTCTGCTGCAGCCAGACCCATGCTAACAGGCTAACAGGCCAACAGGCTCTCTCTCTTGCTCCCCCTCCTTCCCTGAGTCATCAGGGTTTCCACACTATTCCCTTGAGAGGCATGGAACGGTGCTAAGCTACCCCTCAATATGGTGCAGGTATGTGAACGTGTATCTGTGTGTGTGTTTACAATTGTATGAGTGATTTGGCCACTCAAAACATCTATGATAAACATATTACAAACACAAACATCATCCCAACAGGATAATAATTTCATGTTTCCCACAAGACAAGCTACTATTCTCATGTAGCTCCTTGTGATCTCTCTGGAAGAAAACAGCCTCCCACACAGACAGAACACAAACATGCTTAAATCTACATCTGCCTGCGCACGCATCCACACACACATTGTGACATGAACACACATTTGTGTATGCATAAACAAAGGACTGCACAACGGCTATACCGCAGAAACACACGCCCAGGAAATGGCACTTGCGGCGCACACACACACACACAAAGCTGATGATATGCCGGGGAGATCTCCAGAGGCATGTAATCCTGTTGTGCTTAATGCTGCTTGAGGCTGTGACACGAGCCCATTCTAAATGGACAAAGGGGCCCCACGCGCAGGGGTCACACCAGACCTCGTCTCCATGGCAATTACCCGCCGCTTTGTGTCGCCACTAAACATCTCTGTCATCATTTCTCAATAACCAAATCCAGCAAACAAGGCGGGCAGGCGGGCGGGCGGGCGGACGGACACACACGGACACACACACACACACACACATATACAGCCGGGGATCCTATATACACCTAACTGCTGGACATATTATAAAAAGCCTGTGGAAGTCCTCATATCATTTGTGTGCTTATTGCATAGTTGCTCATATATGCATGTTTCAGAGTGTGAATTCATACTAAACATGTGTACTTCCTGTGTGTATTTCTTGTGTGTGTGTGTGTGTGTCATTGATAGGCAACTTTGGATTACACCCTGTTTATAGACAGGCTGCCAGCATCTCTTTTTCTCTGAGTTTAGTCACAGCCCTTTTGATGAGGCTAAACACCTGTCCCTGTTGGTCTTTAAGTGTGTATCCGTCTGTGTGTAAACAACTGGGTTTCCATCCGAGTATTTTGACCATACGGATAAGAGTTGGGTTTATTTTTTTTTTTTTTATTTGTCATTTTATCAGGTGTCTCTGTTAAAGTTTCCCTGAAGACATTACATTTGTAACCCACAGCTGTTCACAAGTCCACCCTTGAATAGTAAAGTATAATAGAGTAAACTAGTAGAGTTTAATTTATACAACAAACAGAATCACATTTAGCCAAATTTCTATGAAAGTGCATGAAGGATACAAATGAGTTTGATGGAAATTCAGCTTGTGTGTGTGTGTGTACATAAGTGGTAATGACACTAAGCAGGTAGAAGAGTCCTCACAAGTATTTTAGAGAGGGAACACTGGAAGACTTCTTTCACCAAACCCCCAACATCACCCCTAGATCTCAAAAGCCCAAACCCCACCCCACCCCACCCCCACATATACACACCCCAACGGACTTCTCCTTAACTCTAAATCATCAAGTTGCTGAAGAAGAACTTCCACTGCATTTGCTGACAAGAAATACTGTTACTGTTACAACAAACTGTGGGCCATTATGCTTTGGCTCCATTATGCTTTGCATTGGCTGGTCAGTCCAGTGGACAAGTAGAGCTCGGGAAGATGATCTTCAATGACTTACCTCTTTTCTGCATGAAGGAGAAGAGGTCGTCCAAAAACTCCTTTCTTTGAGGGTCACTGTCTAGCTCATACAGCTGATGGACAATGGATAGAGAAAGAGAGGAGGAGAGAAAGAGAGAGAAGGAGGGATGAAGAGGAGAGAGAGAGAGGAAGAGGAGAGAGAGAGAGATTTAATAAGTGCACCTCCATCTAAATGACTGTTTTGGCAACACTGGTGCTCATAAACATGGCAGTTATGTTAATCCGGCTGCACTGCGTGAGAAGCCGCTTTTAATATGGTTTATGATCTGACTCACATGTCCTGTTTTTCCCCAATACAAGCATGGGGGCAATTGGATCACAAGCAGTATATTATGTATACACTGGTCACATATGTGTATATGTGTATGCAGTGAGTGTGAGTGTGAGTATGAGAGAGAGAGGGAGTGTGTGTGTAGCTTGCAGATGTTCTGTGGATTTTTACCTTAGTGAAGTCTCGGGAGGCCTCCCCTCTTCCCTTTGGGCTGTCTGTGTCGTCCACCCAGGCTGCACTTCCATTCTGCAGAGACAGAAAGACAGAGTGATCAGGATGGATGGCTATATGTATACACACAGGCACAATGTTCCCAGGAAACACTAAATAAAGTTGTGTTCATGACACCAGCCTTTCTCCCTGCAACACACACACACACACACACACTCCCTCTTTGCCCCTGGTCTGGCCTCTCTCCAGCTAACATGGGCCATGTGTGTGAGGAAGCTGACCCCATTCCTCCACTATCCTCTCCTCCCTCAAACCCCCCCCTCCAATACTTCTCTCATTCTTTCGCCCAAGATCTCTCCCTGGCCCCCCGCCTGCCCCTCTCTACAACTCCTTCTTATTCCATCCCTGTCCCTTCAATCACGCCATTCCATCTAACCCTTTTCCATTACTTCTACATACATAACCCCCTAACCTTTTACTGTTGCCCCCTAGGAGGGAAAAGGGTGGGGTGGGAGGTAGGGGGCAATTGCCCCTCTCTCTTTCCCCCCCCCCTCCATGCACACACACACAAACACACACACACACAAAGCACTCCAGCACACAGCCAAGTTCACGGTGAAGGGGGCAAAGAGAGCGAGAGATAGTGGGGGCAGGTCAGGGGATCAGCGTGTGAGGGTAAAGGGAACAGGCGGGGTAGGGCCAACTATTCATTACAGCAGCACAATGCATGAGCACACATGACGCACAGAAGACAGAGGGGGAGCCCTGCCAAACAAAGACACACAATAACAAGACCGGTCAAAGAGGAGAAGCAGGAGAAAGACAGAGTAGAAAGACCAGAAAATGAGAGCGGGACAGGGGGGGTGCTGGGGTTAGTATGGAGATATCAATGCAAGTCTCTCTCTCTCTCTCCTTGTGTGTGTGTCAGGGGCCCGGCGAGTGGCCTCCTCAGGAAGACGGAGGGGTACTGAGGGGTATATGTGGGCTAGTGGTGTATGGTATGTGCCGAGCAGGAATTTCAGCCCCCAACACCAAACCTATAAAAGACCAGTGAAAACCCTCTCTCTCTCTCTCTCTCTCTCTCTCTCTCTCTCTCTCTCTCTCTCCTGCTCTCTCTCTCTCTCTTCTCTCTCCTGCTCTCTCTCTCTCTCTCTCGCTTCTCTCCCGTTCTCTCTCTCTCTCTTCTCTCTCCTGCTCTCTCCTGTTCTCTCTCTCTCGCTTCTCTCCCGTTCTCTCTCTTTCAGTATGTGCGTAACTATGCATGTACTTTTGTATGAGTGTATATGTGTGTGTGTGTGCGTGTGTGTGTATGAATGCATGTATATGTGCAATAGTATAGATGAGTCTGTGTGTGTGTGTGTGTGTGTGTAGTGACTAGGTGATCAGGTTTCACCTTTGGGGGCCTGCGGTCAGCTCGTCCCTCAGCCCTCCACTCACACTGAGCCTCAGGAGACAAAGGTCACCAATACTTTTAACACCTCAGAGGACGCTGGCTACCGGTTAGCCCCCTGACACTCACAGGGGCTCACACACACACACACAAGGCACGGAGAGGACTCACTACGTTCTCCCAAGGCCTATTCCAAAAAAACTGCATTTCTGAGCAAAATGTATTTAAGTACTACCAACAAAAAAATTGCAAAGATGAGTGCAATCCAAGGAAACACTGTGCAGATGTAATACATTTATTATTTCATTTACCTATATAAATGTCATCATTAGAAGGTCTCTGTCCGCTGTAATGAAGGACTCTGACCATTCAAAACAGATAGATTTTAGTTAAAGATCAGATGCACATAGGAGTGTATTTTGTCCTTTGAACACAGCATTTATTAGCCATCGTCTGACACAGTTAAGGGCATATGGAGCTCTATGGATGACCCTTGGCCAATGCCCAGTTAATGTTTAACTCTTATGGATGATCATTTCAAAACATTACAACTACGCCATATACCCATCACCTGCCTCTTCTATCTAGTAATAAAACATCTATCTAAAACTATCTAGAAACTATTCAACTCCATATGATTATAAGGGCACTGCTATTTTACACATTTGATCCAGAAAGCACATCAGACATACACACACACAACTTTTTTAGCAATTCCACCCCATTTAGCTTATAAATAAATAAATTAAAAAAAACACATACATACATAAATACATAAATAAATATTCCTTTTTTTAAAGCTAAATGGGGTGGAATTGCTAAGACATTTAGCTAATCTCTTATTGGGGCTATGACTGCTCATTAACAGTGCTGAGCTAATCTCCTAGCAGCATATTGCACAAGGGCAGTGGGCCCACCATCCCCCTCCAGCATAACAAAGGACACAATTGACCACACAAATGACCGAGTTAAATGATTATAAAACTAATAATTGTACTCCAACGTGGAGTAGTTGAACTTTAAACTTTCTAAAAAATGTGGAATTTGAGATCATTGAGGGCACCTATAGGTAAAATAAGCCTTAGTTAATTCTTAATCAGCGATTGAGTCATTCGCATGAGTAACCAACACATTACTTATTCAGAACAAGCCAGCACCTGTGTGTGAAGGTAGGAGGATATTCAGCTGGGAATTTTCCATCTAGTAACACACACACACACACACGATACATAGGATACACAGGGAAGATACTTTTGCAAATACACTCACACTGAATCAACACTGAACGTAAATCACTCAACACTGCATGCGTGTGTTGGTGCTGTGTCCACGCATGTAATTGGGCATGTTTCCGGAAACATGAGATTCAGGCACTCACGAAGGCACGTATGTGGTGCCTAACCATAACAAATGTGTAAGTGTGGGAATGTCTGTTTGTCTCAGTGTTTACAATATGTGTTTGTGCATACCAGCATGTGCATATATGTTATAGCCGACACATTTCCAGTGTTAAGCATCTTCTAATGTGACATATTCAACAACCTGCAATTTGTTGTCTGCGACGTTACACGGGCTCCATGACCAAAAAGTCTAAGCATGTCAGAATTTTTGGGGAATCTCCTACGACTCCCGTGTTGACAGACACTATGACGACACACGATGAGAAGGCTACGATAGATAGGCTACATGATCTTGTATTGTGGCCGATCAAGACGCAGGCAAGAATTTGGGGTTCTCCGACCGCCTAGTCTGACATGGTCAATCCTAAAAGACCATCGTGGAAGAAAAAAAAAAAAAAAAAAAAAGTGTAGTCTGCATAGGGTATTACTCTTACACACACAAACACACACACAGCTCTGTCTGTCTCCAGAATGCTGAAGTGACTGAGGGGATACTGGCCTCCACACAGGCAGCCCTCTCCTATCGAACATCATAAAGCATGCACACAACCAACAGATGTCAACACACAGCCTACACAAAGACTGGGAAACCGTTAAGACTTGGGGCACAGCTTTGTTGTTATTTAGTGTGCATATGCATCTGTGTTATGTGATAACTTGAAAAACTATAAGAGATGTCCTGACACAACTTTAATTCAAAAACAGAACTGATATAAGGATGACATAAGTTTTTTTGTGGTTTTATTAATGAAATAAATTAACTTTTTAAAATGCTTGAACTGACCACCTTCTGCAAAAGCAGATCAATGACAAACTATACCATCATACTATACCATGCAATACCATCATAGTGTGTGCAGAGACACCGAACACTTTTGAACATTTACTTTATGTCTGAAATGACACATTGACGTCAATCTGATTCCTCTTCATGGTTAATTCAATAGGAAGGGGGAATGTTCTCCTCAACAGCTACATTAGCGTTCACTGGAGCTTGGATTGAGGGTGCATCTTGTAACCCCATGATAACTGGATGGACAGA
>NC_063202.1:18486512-18544012 GCF_017589495.1 Alosa alosa
TCAAATCGTTCTATTTCAGGAGTTCGGGGTAGCGTGTGGATGAGAGGCAAAAACATAACAAATATGCTTCGGATTGAAACGAAAACAGAATAGTGTGGATGAAGGCTAAATCCCTCTTTACTAGTCTGATCTTATTTATTGTGTGTGATACAAACAAAAACTCTCAGTGACATTAACATCTTATGAAACAACACACAGGATTCCTGTGACTATGGGGCCACCTCATGTATAGACTCCATATAGGCACCAGTGATGTGTTGATTCAGAGCTGCACATACAAGTGCCTACAGCAGAGCAGAACAGAATGAAGATGAACTGGTTCCAGACTCAAGTCAGACAGAGGACGCCTTCAGAGTCTCTGGGCTGAGGGTCATGGCAGTTTACTTCAACAGCAAACACATACACACATACTGTACACACAGACACACATAGGGGAATTTCAAACATTGTATTTGAGTAAGTGAAAGACTATCAGAAACACACACACACCAACCCCCCAAACTCCAGCCCAAAACAGGAGGCCCCTCTCAACCAGCAGCAACAGATGTGAGGGACCCCTGGGAACCAAACAGATATTATAACCTCTCTCTCTCTCTCTCTCTCTCTCTCTCTCTCTCTCTCTACTTTCTCACATTCTGTTTCCTCCTTTTTCCCCCTCCTTTCCGACCCCTGGGCCAACAGAGACATAAAAGATCACCAATCAGGCTCTGACAGACCATAGAATAGACAGCAGATACCACCCCTTCCACACACACACACACACACACACACACACACACACACACACAGTGAGTGTAGTAAGGAGCCAGTGACGGGAGTGCTATCTGTTTGAAGAGAGTTAACTCTTTAATTCTGTCTGGAATGTTTCCTTTGGGTGGGGCAGAGAAATGCCCCCTCCACCACCACACACACACTCCTCCCATCACCCCTCCCCCACCCTTCATTACCCTACTAAATTCAATACCTCTATTTCAGGGCTTTGTGGAATCTTCCACACTAGGCTGTTAGGGGCAGGGCAGCATCAAATACCCACACAAGATCTTCACACACACACACACACACACACACACAATTGGATCTTCTGCAGATTACACCAACTGTTGCTTTTTTTTGTTAATTCCTTTGTGCACCTGGGTGCCTTGCAGCAAGTAAGGAAGAAAATCAGATCATGTAAACCCAGGTCTTACATACACACACCCACATACATACACGCACACACATACATTCTCTCCCTCCCTCCCTCTCTCTCTCTCTCACACACAGAGCATCAGTCAACAGCCATGATGCACCACCTTAAACACAAGCCCACACACACCCAGCTGGGGCACAGTTCTGTTTTAGACGTCATAAATGCTTCATTTAGCACAAAAATCCCCTGCACACAAGAAATAAGGCCTCTTTACAGCTGAGTTCCCCAACACAATTCAAATAAACATTAGAATGCCTTTTAAAAATCTCATCCATCTGCCACTCTGGAGCTGAAGTGACCTACAATGCCGGAGTTGCACACCTCTTACATCTCCAAGCGGAACGAAGCAGAGTCTTAATCGCCTTTTTCTGATTCTAATGGAATCCATTTTTAAGCAAATGGCAGTCCTTGACCTCTGCACAAAGGAGTTCATTTCATTGCTCTATATTTCTGAGTGACCTTCGGCTGAATGCCTCTGAGGTGGTGGGTGATGTTGGAGACACACACACACACACACCCTGAGGTAGGAGCTTGCCATTTCCACATTTCTCTCTCTCTTTTTCCTCTCTCTGTCCTTGATAACCACATTGAGATCTTGTTGCAAGCAGTAATAGAGGTGCAGCTTTATTTAAACACACAGTGTGGCTCACTTTAGGAAGAACTGTTGTATGTGCTGTATATGACCGATGGACATTTGTGTTTCACTGGTCATGCAATTTGACCTGATTTTATTAGTCTTTAAAGGATTTCAAAGACTTTCTAAAGACAATGAGTCACACTCTCTCCCCTCTCTCTCGGCATGAACATGAGCACAAGCATATATATGATCACATTAAACCCTGCATGTGAACAGGACATGGTTTGTGATTTGAGTCAAACAACACTATTGCTCAAGTACACTGAGACATATAACTGTGACGTCAAATGAATCCACAGTGCATCAGGCTGCATAGCTTGGACTGGACATTACAACATTTTACGCGAGGGAGTGGCAGTGTGAGCATTCATGTCCGTATGTATGAACGTGTGTGTGTTGGGCTGGTTTTGTAAGTGACCTGTGCTGTAATGTAGTCTTTTCAACAAGGGCATGAGAGCTCGAGTGACAGCAGGTAATTTTTTTTCTAACCACGCCACTTTCTGAATTGTACCCATGGCTGTGGCCGTTGAAGCACTGGTCAGCCGCTGAATGCGTCGTCAGGTTGAATAAACAACTGTTGCGAAGCCACAATGGGCGCCTTGCAAGGGTAGGGGGCGGGGAAGCAGTGGGCTCGAGCTCGGCTATGGCTGTGTGGAATTTTCACATCAACTCTTCCACTGACCGGTCTCAGTTCATTCACTGTGTGAAAGGTCGCGAGCATAGGGGCTTGTTAGTCATCCAACTAGAATACCTGCACTTTAACAACACACACGAAGAACGAACGAGGGACAAATTCATAGAGAGGAGGAGAAAAAAACAAATGCATGTAACCGTAGAAAGAAACTCAAAAAGAGAGAGAGAACAAAGAGAGAAGAATGACGACTGGAAGCTTTGAAACGTTTGAGAGGGAAAAACACACACACACCCCAGCACACGCAGAAGCTCAAAATGAGGTCAAGCCACACACCTGTGTCAGACCCGACACATGCACAAGCTGTGGTTTTCATTAGAAGATGGAGGGGGTGCAGGAGGATCACACATCTTTTGTATGTAGCTCTTTTGTGTATGACAATGCGTGTGTGTGCGTGCGTGCGTGTGCGTGCGTGCGTGTGTGTGTGTGTGTGTGTGTGTGTGTGTGTGTGCGCGTGTATGAAGCGTAGAAAAAACTGCTGCGGCTGGAGGTAGGGCAAGGTGCATGTTTCCTAATCCATGATGCATGAGCTCTGAATGAGGCCAATCATCCACCCACCCTCCAACATCCACCCCTCACCCATCTACACCCCAGTACCCCCCACACACACACACACAGACGCACAAAAACTCTCATCGATCTCATTTGCAAGCATGCAGATCTTTCCACACTTCCTCCGAAAGCGCGTGCCGCAAAGTGTTGCCAAGACGACGGCTAAATTATGCAAGAGCGGACAGCAAAGCGGGCCTTGATTCTGACTTAGCCACAAGGACCTCCCAAGTCTTTTTTTGATAGATGTGTGGACTTCTGCAGTGTGTGTGTGACAAATGTGTGCTATAGGTGTTTGCTCGTGTGCACCCAGTACACATTTATTTTACCATAACAGAACAACTGTCTGATTGGTGTTTGTCAATTCTGATAAATGCATAAATACATATGTACTGTAGGTGTTTGTGTGCATCTGTGTGCATTAATGTTTGTGTACATACAAGTGTGTGTGTTTTAGGTGCGTTTACGTGTGTATATCGTGGCGATGCGTGGAGCCGGAGTGCTGTGGCTTGCAGCTAGCACAGAGAAACAGGAGACGGGCCTATTGCCAACACCAACAGATACCTGCTCACACCACAAACACCACCCCGACTCCACTCAGGATTTCTGACATCTGTGTATGTGTGGGAGGGTGAGAGAGAGATATGAGTGATACTCATATTGATATGAGTGGATTTGTGTATGCATCACTGTATCTGTGCTATGTCTGTCCAAGAGTGTGTGTGTGTGTGTGTGTGTGAGAGAATGGATGAGTCCATGTATTTTGTGTGTGTGTGTGTGCATACACGTGCCTGCGCCTGTGTGTGTGTGTGTGTGTGTGTGTGTGTGTGTTGGTGGTGCAGGTCACGGTGGGCCCCAAGGGAGCAGGTTGTGTGGATTAGAGGGGTCAGCTGTCCTGAGCATCCCAGAGCAGAGTGCGTACCATTGGGCAGGGTGGAGTCTGTCCATCCCCGTCCGCTCAGCCCCCTGCACGCGACGCCCTTTGTTTGGCCGCTTGTTGGACAATTATTTACCCGGCTGTTTGGGGCAAGGGGTGAGGTCACAGGACATACATCACTGCCGACACGACAGGGACCCCCCAGATGGACAAGCCAAGTCACACGAGCCACGGTCTCCATCTCTGTCAGTCCTCGCCCTCATCCCTCCTCTCTCCTGTCCAGATGTCGAATTTCCTCTCCTTTCCGCTTGCCTCCACACTCATCTCTCGCACAAAGATTCAGAGTTATTTTACTTTTTGTGTTATTTTGAGTTATTTTACATCTCACAGCCCTACAGGTCCAGCATGGTTATTCTTATCCTGATACCAATGTAGAACCAACGCGAGACACAGAATGGCATCTGCACCAGAATTGTATCTGTCCAGTGTGGTTCCCCCCCCCAACACAGCAACAACACCAAACACACACCATCATCACAAGCCTTTAGAAAGGAGCTATTACTTCCCGTCTAGATGAAAAAAAAGTTGTGCTCAGCCCAATCATTTGAGGAGGGAATTTATGGCACACAAGGGCCAAGATTGGAGCATCTGGCACAAACAACGCCATTAAAGACAAGTGGCTGTTTCTACATCTCTCTCTTTCTCTCTCTCTCCCTCCCCCTGTCTAGAGTGGCAACCTGAGACTACTTCCAGAGATGGGCCGCTACTAAATACCGCACAGCTGACATAATGACAAGAGATCAAAGGGGAGAGACACTAAAAGGACAAGGGGGCCGGACCAGAGGGCAATTCTCTTCCCATGATGCACTGCTCCCCAAAGCCCCTCCCCTCAGGCTAAGGCCCTCACCACCATGTCAATAGATAGAGGAGACAAGAGAAAGAGAGAGCAGCCTTCGTGTGAGTCTCTTTAGGCCTTTGTCTGGATTTAATGTCTCCGTTTCAGAGGCCTGATTTTAGTGAACCCTCCTAGCTGATCACTCCCAATCAAGCTTCAAGCCTCTGTACAACACCCCAACCTCACACAACAGACACATGCATAAATACTGAGAGAGAGAGAGAGAGAGCGGTCACATCTAAATTTGGGTTTGTGGGTGAGACGCCATCCCTACCATTTCCCTTTAAATAGCCTGTAATGAAATCCCAGAAAATCACAGTGCAGAGCAGCATATCTGAATGCTCTGACACTTCTCAACACCCCGCCCTTTGGGCTAAACTGCCGCCCCCTCATCCCACTTCACACACTTACACGACACACACATATATATACACACACACACATACACACACACACACACACACAGACAGTCCCGGTTTAATCTACGATAGCGTTTCAAAGAGCATACAGAAGAGTAAGAAGTACTATTCCATCCGGATCTGTTTGTATTTCCTCGAAACTCATCCTGTTGTTTTCTATGAGCGCATGTTTGTGTGGGTGTGTGAGTGTTTGAGAGAGAGAGAGAGAGAGAGAGAGAGAGAGAAAAAGAGAGAGAGAGAGAGAGAGAGAGAGCGCCAAGTGTTTACCTAGGGGGAATCGAGAGCACCTGGCAACGTGCCCAAGACCTCCTGAGGCAGGAGCGGCAGCTACCGTGTGCCACTTGGCTCTGACCCACTTCAAACACACACACACACACACACACACACACACACCCTCTTGACAGCACACGTGGGCCAAATCTGCCTCTGTCACCTGAACAGCAACCAATCCGCCAAAGCATTCCAGAGCACGTGCGCTCGCTCGCTCGCTCGCTCACTCATTCACTCACTACAGCAAAAGCGAGCTCCGAGCCCACATGTGGGCGAAAACAAGCAAGAGAAGAGAACGAGCGACGCAGCAAATAAGAGAGCCAGTGAAAGAGGGAGAGAGAGGGAGAGAGTGAAGAGCAAGAATTTGAATGAGACGTGAAGAGAAAGAGAGTGAAGAGAGAGAAAAGTATGAAGGGTATGATTTACAACTGCAAGAGCCCAGGGGTGGTGCGGTCGTGGGGGTGGGGGTGGACCGCCGGCCGCTCTCCGGCTGCCTGGCTGGCCAGCTGCCAGCTCTCACTTCCAGGATTTCTGGCCCATAGCGGCCTCCTCTCCCTCATTCTCACACTCACACTACCACCACGCAAAAGATGGAGGCCAGCTGAGCACCCCTCACCCCCCCCCCCCTCCAACCCTACACCAGTCTCTATGTGAGCACGCCGAAGCAATCAGCAAAAGCCCACAACAGCAGGGTGTCAAAGAAAGAGGGAAAGAGAGCGGGAGAGAGGGAAAGAGAGAGAAAGAAACTAAAACTGTGCTGGCAGCATGCAAAGCTTTTCCTGCGCTGCAGTGCACTGTGCTGTGTTGCGTTGCGTTGCGTTACGCTCCTAAGAAGCGGATGTGTGCGCTTTGATTACACAGCGCTCCTGGCCAGCCGGCTAGAGAAACTCGATGACTAATCACTGAAGTGCCAGCAGCCAGCCTGCAAATACTCCGATCTGATGGCTCAGCGTTTATCAGTCACTCAGGGAAAACACAGCCAGGCATTTCTGCATGGCACTCGAGATCAAGACATGTGATATATGTCAGATATGTATTTCAGGGGCGTAACAAAAGAAAGAGTGGAGGAAGGAAAGAAGTGAAGAAAAAAAACGAAAGTGTTACAAAGGACAGAGAGGAAGGAAAGCGAGGTGGGTGTGGGGGTGAAGCGGACTGTGAAATGGTGCCTTACCTGCTTGAAGTGATCGTCATAGCTCCAGTCTGCCTGTCCGTTGGGGGAGGCAGCTGAGTGGGGTTCGGCTGGCGAGAGGCTCTCTTCAGGCTCCTGCTTGACCCTGACAGGGGGCGAGGGGGCCCTCTGGGGACCGGGGCCAGGGGCGGCGGTCACGTAGTTGCCGTAGGGCCGTGGGGGGACGCGCGGAATGCCCTGCTGGAGGGCCAGTGTCTGCTTCCTGAGGTACTCCAGCCCTGCTCGCGGCGTCAGCCGTGGACAAGCCCACGCCACCCGGTCCCGCTACGCCTCCTCGCTCGTCTTCGTCCTCCCCCTCGGTCCCCTCGTCCCCCTCCATCATCTCTTCTTCCTCCTCATCTTCCTCCTCGTCGTCCTCCCCGGAGTCTCGCCTGCCACGAGCGCCGTCCTCATCGTCATCCTCGCGCTCAGAGTCCACGCTGTTCTGGTTGGACGCCCGTGACAGCACGCCACCGCCACCTCCACCTGCACCGCCTGCCATGGCCAGAGCCGCCATGCCAGCCGGACCCAGGCCCTTGCCCATGAAGCCAGCGCCCTGGGCGCGTGCGGCCGCCAGGATGGCCTGTTGGGCGGCCATCTGCTGGGCGTACATGATGTGGGCCTCGCGCAGATGGCGCTCCTTGCGCTCCATCTCCAGACGTGCCTGCTGCTGCCGCTGGAGCTGCTCCATCACCGCCTCTAGTTTCACGCCGGTCCCCAGACCGCCCTCCTGAGACATACTGGGCTGGGGGAGGCAGTGAAGGTGGGGGTTTGTGGGGGGTAAGAGAAGGGCAAGGGGTAGGGGGGGAAGCCACAAAGAGTCAATAGCCAGCCATAAAACCGTCCCCTTCAAATGACTACTTTTTATGCCCCCCCCTCCCCCACGCTTTGGTTTCTATGAAGACATGCTTTGGAAGGGAGACATACTTATAGTAGCTATGTTTTCAGTTGACCAAGCAATCCAGTCTATCCTATAATTATGGTGGAGATACAGGAAAGGTATAGTCCCTTCTGTTACAGTAATAATTTGACCATATGATTCGCTAGTCAACTTACCATAGGAAGGTCTACTATATCATACACTGACAAGATTTTGTTAGTTTCATTTCAGTAGAAAATTATGCAAGCATGTCCACAAAGTAGCCTTATAGTCTTTATTCGTGTTTTATTTCCACTCAGGGGTTTGAAACTTCGACTGCAGGAACGGAAAAATCCAAGACTATGTGGGTCAAACATGTACACATCTGACAGGACTGTTTGACATAGCTGATGAGTCCAACCTGCTCCTGAAAGGCCATGGAATGTCAACACTGCCTAGCCCATTTTCATATAACTAAACAAGCTTCCATTAAAATAGTCTGAAGCGTGGAAATACACACTCTCGAAAGCCGGACAAACAAGCTTTGTTAAAAAACAACTTTGTCCTACTCTATGATACAGCACAGAAATATCGGTGGCCTCTATAATAACTTTTGACAAGGTCTTATGTAGGCTATGTCAAATTGCCTGATATTAAACAAGATATATTCTGCTACTTATCTCAGTCTGATTTATCATGTTGTTAAAAAACGCATAACCTGATTTATAATTTACGGCGATTTCATGGGTTTATTGGTCATGCGTAGGCTACATCCTGCCCTCTTTTAATTGTAAAAAAAAAAAAATGTAGGCCTAACTCGCTTTTAAAAACAGCCATGTAAATTTACACGTCAAAGACAATATTTCGATTAGACAAACAACAACATGGGCTACTGTAAGTTGTTAAAAGCAAGTTTCTTTTGATTGTTTCGGAAAGCAAATAAAGTGTTTACATGTATGTGTACTGGAGAGATAATGCCTACGCATGTTAAAGTTCACTTCTGATCAAAGAAAAAACTCCCAACTCGCCCTAATCAAAGCAACATGCGATGCATTTAGCAGATGCATATGGCGGGGCTCCAAGCGCCCGTGAATGAGAGTAAACAGGCTACAGTAGCACACACATGGATGTGGAAGCGTTACTATTTAAAGTAGCCTAGTATCCTAAAAATATAAGTAACCCCAAAAAAATTAAATTAGTAGAGTCCAATTTTCATACAGTACTACTATCTAACCTGAGGTTTATTTGTAGCCAATTAGATCGATTTGCCTATTAAAATACTATCTTGGAGGTTTGTCGCGAGCGCAGACTAAACGTCGCCGCGTCCACAAGTTTCCAATTAAATCGTTGTAAAATATTTTACAGAAAATTCTGAACATTTGTTCTCTACCTTAACCCGTCGTTCTTGAGTAGCCGACAACACACACAGAACTGTGTTCTCCTGTTTCTCCGAGAGCCTGGAGTCAGAATTACAACTCGTTATGGGCACAGCGCCAAAGAGCAGTGACTACTCACCATTTGCGCCTTGCTGCTACCGGAATTGTCCACCATCCCTGTTTCCTGGGGTTACCCTTTTCCCTCTTCTCTGGCTCTCTCTCAATAACTTGCCTACTGATAGGGGAACCGTGCATGCACACCGGGGGGTTTAAAAGTCGTCCTTAAATAGAATCGCAAGCGTCGGTTCGCCTGCAAAGTGATCAGCCCTTATTTTGTGTTTTCAGAAAGGACAGAAAAGAGAAATAGAGCCTAATCTCATATCTCGAAACGCCTGGCGTTGAGGCTGTAACTCTCTTGACTCGATTTTCCTCCCTCAGTAATACACCCCCCGCCTAAGCGTACAACATCAATAGGACCCGCCCAGCGACAGCAACAAGTTCCAGAGTTCTTGTACTGCTAGTCACAGGTTAAATAGTTACAATATCGCTTATGCAAATCTTATGGCAGTTCCACTGACTCATTCCCTAATCACCTGGCCAGACAAACAGTGGTCATTACTGTGGAGACAGTTACCCATTAATGTGTTACAGTAACAATGTAGGCTATCATCTCGCAGACACACATGCGAGCACGCAGACCTATCGTGCCGTGACGGGCCTTTTTTAAATACAGAAATGACCCTTTCATTTTTCCATACGAAATTTCTCAGTGTTCTCACGTTTGCTCATGACAATTCGCAGTGTCACCTACTGTGAACTAAATATGAGAGGCTAACTAACCAGAAGTAAACTTGGCACACCTTGTATTAATCTAAAGGCCGAACATCATTTTAAAGTAGGAAAGCGTAATTTTGATTGAAATGTTTTGTTTGTGATTTCAGGAGCACCAATTAGACTACAGGGCCTTAATAGGAAGACTTCCCATTTAGAAACAGTATGCATACGCCACCTGCTGTTCATGGACCATAGGGCAGCGTGATAGCAGTTGAGCTTTTAATTAAAACTGATTGAGTAGTTCAGAGTCCTGTACATCCCTTATTTTTATGCGTTTTGGCCTTAAAATCAGACCAAATACTAGAACCAAAAACCGAGTGACCATTTTGGTGTACGTACATATATGAAAGAAATTAAATAAAATTAAAAAAAGTCACTCCAGGTTAAGAAATTAGTCAAGAAAGTAAAGGAAGATTGGAGAAGGAAACTCTGTAGTGATGAGACTGGAAAAGGCAAGAAGAAATAACCATGAGATTGGGCCCTTTTGTGTCAAGGAGAGTGGCAACCCTTCTCTTTCCTCCTTTTTACCAAAATATAATTACTTCAGTTTTTTCTTTGTTCAACTGAAGGACATATTGAGACACCTATTTGTTGATGCACTGACAAAGAGATTCAAGGGGACCATAGCTTCTAGTCATTTGGCGACAGAGTAAATTTGGGTGTCATCTGCATATGAAATAAAAATATTTTTGATGATTTGTCCAAGTGGGAACATAGAGGTTGAATAATAGTCGTCCCAAGATCGACTCCTGGGGTACAGTTGCCAATGGCAACAAAGAAGCTTCTTTCTTGTAGATATGTAGATTTGAGCCAGTTGAGTTCATAGAAATCATCAGGAATTGACATGAGTTCCTAGTCTACTCAAGAGACCCATGCTCTAGTGCAAGTGACCTGTTCTGCAATGCACGGGTCAGCACCTTCCAGGCATTATTGAGAAGTCATGATATACAAATTCATCTGTCGCCTGAATTTCTCCCAGAATGGTATAATTGTCGTTTATAGAAATGCAATGTTTTTTTGTTCTTTTTTCCCTTCTTTTCCTTTTTAATGCATGTTGAATGTCATGTCTGTGTTGTCTGTGTCTGGCAATAAAGTTGATGATGATGTTGATGATGATGATTAATACAACCCCGTTTCAAGTTGATGCTGTGTAAAATCCTAAAAGTAAAAAAGTACCTGCTTTTTAAATGTACTTTAAGTATTAAAAGTAAAAGTATTTGCATAATGATTTATTCTCTTAATATATATATTCTAAAAGGAAAAATCAGTATGGGCTGTGGCATTTTAATTAAGCTAGTTTTAGGTTATACTCGACTAGATAGTTTTAAGTTAATGCAATTGTGCTTACCATCTGTGGCCCAGTTTACATTCTGACCTACAATTCTAGAGACTGTAATTCTGGTTATCTACTAGGGTGATCTGCTGAGTAATATCATTCAGCAAAACACGAGAGCCTGAAGTTTAACGGGGTAGACAAGGGAAACGTCGGGTGGATCGTAATGCCAATTATGCTGATTGAACAGAAAAGTTGCTGAGAAAGGTGTCTTTATGATTAAGTTCAGTTTCACTTGCGCAGACGCATAGACATTGAATGAGCGCTCACGTTACTACCCCCCAATTGTAGGCTATGCATCTTTATTTAATCACACACAATTAAGGAATATTTCCTAATCTGGAAAATGTTACGTTTTTTCCGGCCACCGGTTCATTAATGTAAAATCTAAATAAAAAAAACATAATGCTATATTTTACAAAATATGTCAACTAAATATGTATTTAATTAAGTGCAAGTAGTGCAAAGACAACATATCAATAGTTGAAACAGAAATTGTATTGTCTTTTGAAAAATATATTTTCATTCTGAATTCGATGCCAGCAAGACATTTTTTTTTTTTTTTTATGTGACTGGGACTTGTTGACTACAGTGTTCCATCACCTCTTTTTTTAACAACAGTCTCTAAACATTTGGGAACTGAGGAGACCAGTTGCTACAGTTTTGTGAATGAAATATATGATAATTGCAGGGAATTAATCATTGCTGCATTGCTGTTACGGTGTGGGGTCTTCTTAATCACGTTTTTTCACCCCATGATGCACCACATGCAAGGTGCATTTTGGCATTGTTTTCCTAATATATTCAAGGCAAAAAGACATCTGGATGGCAGCATATGTTACTCATAACCTAAATCATTTAGCATTAATTGTGAATGATGTTCAAGCTGCCTATGCCATAGCCAATGATGCACCATCATACCATCACAGATGTTTTGAGCTGTGTACTAATCACAGGTTCTTATCTTTAGCCTGGATGATGTGGAGTCCATAATTTCCAAAAAAGAATGACACATTTTAAATGGTCTAACAGCTCCTCGGTCTATCCTTTTTGTGTGAGATGGCTACATGTCTTGATCATGATTAAATATGGTTTCTTCTTTGCATGGTAGAGATTCAACCAGCACTTGTGGATGGAGCATCAAACTGTGTTCACACAGATAATGGGTATCAGAAGTTTTCCTCAGCCCATGTTATGATTTTCATTACAGAAACAGGTCTATTTTTAATTCAGTGCCATCTAAGGCCCAAAAGATCACGGCCAATTCAATATTGTTTTCCCCGTCCCTTGTTTACAAAGATGTCTTTGGATTCTTTAATATTATGTAGGCTAGATCAGGGGTCATGAGTTTTTTTTTAAATTATTATTAAATGTATGTATATTTTAATGAAATGTACTGGTCAATTGTAGGATATCCAGTATCTCAGGCAACCCCATTTGAATTTAAGGTGACCCCAAGGTTGGGAAACAATGGGCTAGATGATGAAATCTCCAAATTCTTTGCAACTATATGTTGAAGACCATTATTCTTTCATTGTTGCAACACATGATTGGCACGATGTCATCACAACACACCACATTATTGGCTCAATGTATTCACAACATAGCACATGATTGGCTCAATGTATTCACATGTCCAACGTTTTGCCGCAGAAGGGGTGTGATATGTGTAGACAACTGCCATATTGGCGCTACAAACTAGGCCCATGCATCTCTATGGAGGATGTTTTGAGTGCTGTCTCCTCATTAGAAAGTCTCTGTCCCAGTTCACCTAATTAATTGTGAGCTCCTCTTTTTGTGGTTTCTTTAGCATTACATAACTTTCCCAACCCTCTGTTGCCTATGTCCCAACTTTTTTTAAGATAGATACTTTATTGATCCCCAGGGGAAATTCAAGAAATTTTCAGACGTGTTGCTACCCTCAAATTCAAAATGAGCGTATATTTTCCATAAAATAGTTCATTTTGACAGCATTTTATATATTATCTACAATCCTTTTGCAACTAAATAGGGGGATATGTTGAGAACGTTCAGTTATGCTTCACTACAAGTCAGTACAACACATCCTGGTAGCACTTGGAGGTTGGTATCATGGCTGGATGTACAATTTCACCATTGGTTTTCACCATGGCAATGGAGATAATTATAAGAGCATCAAAATGGGTTGTTGGAGGTGAAAGGCTGTGGGATGGCATCCAGTTACTTCCCTTCCAACCTATATGAATGACCTGACGATGCTGACAACAGCATCCCCATGTACCCATCGACTGCGACCCATGTTAAATTACTGAAATGGGCAAGGATGAAGGTGAAACTTAGCAAATGTAAGTGTATTTATTAGGAGGCGGGGGAGACAGTGAAGAGTTTAGGTAGGTGGTATAATGGATCAGGATATATAATATATAATAACACACTGTGTCTCGGAGCTTAGAGAATTTATTGTTGAGGTCGATATAATCTGGTAGCTGAAGTTGTGGGGCTTACAGTTCAGACTTTTGCCATGTATTAGGGGTCCTTTGTCTGTGTATGAAATTGTTGTTTAAGAGGTAGAGGAATTTGAGAGAATTGTTAACAGTGTAGTCAGGAAATGGCTGGGGGCGCCATGTTGTCTAAGTACTATAGCATTGTATGGAAAGGGAATCTTGGGATTGCCAATGACCAGCTTGGTGGAGGAGTTCAAATTGGCTAAAAACCAGTCTGGAGATGACGGTCACAGTCCAAGGCAGTCATGAAGAATGTTGCCCGAACAGTGAAAACAGCAAGGCTGTAGCCATAAACAATAATGTCGAATGTTTTTCTCATTTTTGTATGCTATTCTATTGTATGCCATTGAGGGTTGAACAAATTACAGCCATAACTATAATCATATGAACATAAATTTGTGCATTGGTATAGAAAAATAAGTCCAGATTTTGTGGCCAAATTAGCAAATATTCAAAAACCTTTGTGTGGTTATATTATCATGGTTCTATGTGATCAAGTAAAGGGCCCAAAGAGAGAGAGTGGGAAGGCAGGCATGATGATGCCATTTGGGCAGAGATAAGGCATTGGGTGGGTAAAAAGCCTTTTGTGCACATAGTCTATTGTCAGATCATTATTTGAGTTTGAATTAATCAACATATCAAGCTATTATTTTATATTTTGATTAATAACATATTTTAATGCTTTAACTCCTTTACTTTTTAATTATCAAATTTTGTCACAAACAATTTTTCATAATAGCCAGCCTAAAACAGAAAGCCAGCTATAATAGTCAGTTGCAATAACACTATCGAAATTTACCGTTTTCACTTTCAACACTTTTGCTTTTGGAAATTAGTCAGTGAAATGAGTTTTACTGGTTGCTTGACGATCCATGATACCTTTAAGAGCACTGGCTTTACAGCAAATTCTCTCATTGATAGCAAATGCAGCAAAATTCCTGCAACAGAGGTTTTAGTCAAAAATAAGATTGAAAATCTGTAGGTAAATGTAATTATATGTGTTTATTTATCATAACAAAAACAATATTCATAAATACAAAGATTAGTGTGGTCTAGCTCAAAACAATAGTATCCCAAGTTATTGCATTTCGCACTTGGTAGGAGTTGGTATATTTTCGGTAATAGGTAAAGAAACAAAACTGTCCCGTGAGTTTGCATAGCTATTCCAGGCCAGAGTAGTGTGCGGAATCCTCTCAACATAGGCAGCTGAGTGCAGTCATTATGTATCTATATATATATATATATATATATATATATATATATATATATATATATATATATATATATATATATATATATATATATATATATACATACAATGCCAAGTCATCAAGCTCTCAATTCTCAAACAAATTCTCAAGTACACTAAACGGTCTCTTGTCATCAGAGAAACAAACTAACAGTGGATGGTGACCCTGTGCCTTAGCAAGACAAGACTTTCTGCATTCTGTATTTAAATACAGAGTACTTCCTGCTTTTTGCTTTCTTGCTTCCTGATCATTAACATTCTCTCATGACTTTTGGCAAGCTTTGTGACAGGCAGTTTTTCTTTAAGCAATAGGAGGCAGCGTGAGGTGCGAGGCTGGTGTCAAGCAAAAAGAATTTCTCGCCGTCTTTCTTTCAGAGGATATTCTAAGTGTGATCGAAACTTAACAAGGACAGCTAGCTCCTCTGAAATGGAACGTGACATCACAGTATTCACAAAACACTGGTTTTGTTTAAGCAATGTGACTAAAACAATCACACAAAAATAAAATGAGGCAAGAAAAGTCCAAATAAAAACGTGTATCTGCTGTATGTAGATACTAATTGTAGTGACAAATCTTAGAATTTCTCTGAGGATAACTCATTCAAATATAAAAATTCTACTGGCAGCAACATATGACCAACCAGTAACTGAGTGTACTGATTTGACAGTTCCTCTGTTCTGTCCGAAAACCATTTCTTGAATCAGAATGAGGACTCACCACTATCAGTAGACTACTCACTCACCAACGCAAACCACCAACAATGCAACAGACGATTAACACAGTCACCCCTTCACAACGACCTTCTTTCTCTCTGAATGGCTTCACCATTCTACAAACAAATGTTCAGATAAGTGCTCACATAAAGTAAGTGTGTGTCTTCACACACAATAAGGATTTGTGCGAGCAGGTAACAAGATAGCCATTAAAGCCTTTGTATAAGGAACAGGCCCTCTCAAGTCCCTTAATTCACCGGTGGGAAACAGCGAAAACTTCCTGACCAATGTTAAAGCTCATTAAAAATATATATTTTTTAAAAATAACAAACAAGTAATGAGAGTACATGTGCAAAGACGGGAGCTCTAGGGTAAATAGAGCTGACGCGTGATCCTAGAATATTGACACTTGTTGGGAATGCCTCAGGAGATCAAAAAGAGTGTAATTTAAGTGACTATCATTTATGGAGAAAGGAATTAAAAAAGGCCCAAAATCTAACATGTATGGAATTTCCACTGGGCTGTGTCAGCACCATCACATGCCACTCCAAGCCACCCACCCACCCACACACACGAGGGGCAATGTTTGGTTTTCACTGCAGCTTAAAAGAATAGTAACACTATTTAAGAAAAAAAAAAAAAAAAAAACGCCCACGCCCTCAAAGTTGTGGGTCCCCGAATAACATTATACGTTCAAGTCAACTGCATTGCATTGCACTGCATTGCGACTCTGTTACCCTACACACTGAGCGAGCAGAGAGAGAGAAAGAGCCTGGCCACCTATGGCCGTAGAGATAGGGGGCTCATGCTGTTAGACAGCTGGTCAAATGTGCCCCCACCTCTTCCCTGTACCATGGGTGGCCCTAAGGTCTGTGGTGGTGTTGTAACGTGGCCCTGCTGGCCTCTCATGGGACTGCACCACAGAGGGCAAAGGTGAAGGGGGTGGGTCTGAGGTCCGGTCACTGCATAGAGCAGGAGGGGGTGTCTGCACAGCAGCACATAGACGAGCCCATGGGCTTGGGGGGGATGAGGTCCAGGTCCTCGTCATCCGGCATCTCGTCCAAGTGGTAGCCATCCTTCAGGAGCTGCTGATTCAGATCAGGGTGCACCTAAGAATGTGTGTGCGCGTGAGAGAGAGAAAGAAAGAAAGAGAAAGAAAGAGAGAGTGGGAGAGAGAGTGAGACAGAAAATGGGTAGAAAGTGGCCAGTGTGGCCAGTGTGTGTGTGTGTATGTAAAAAAAAAGGGGGGGGGGGGGGGGGGGCAAACATAAATATCGACAGAGAAATGACCAAAACCTAAGATTAACAGACTAGTTCTTGGAACAGTACTTACATAACTTACATAACATATCTTACATAACTTGCACCACTATGCCACTTTCTTTATTACTTAGGTCAAACAGAACTACCCAAGCCTTTTATTGGCCTGACTTTGCACTAGTATTTTATTGACTGTCTATGCACAATTTCAACCAAATTTTGCTGCTCTTATTTTTTTTCATTATTATATATGTGCCCTCTTATTTACTCTATTTACTTTTTTTGTTTTACTTGAATGTTATGTTTGACTGTGGACTTAAATTGGTAAAATATGTCTCGTCTTCACCGTGGGATAGTGAGAAACGTAATTTCGATCTCTTTGTATGTCTGGAACATGTGCAGAAATTGACAATAAAGCTGACTTTGACTTTGACTTTGACTTTGAACAGTCTTGCAACAAAAGTGCTGAATATCTGAACAAATCCCTGCTGACAACTGAAACACTTATAAACCGGACGGCACTAAGGCATCTGTGCGGGTCATAACCTATTGTCTCCCGCTGCATCAAAGCAGGGATCGATTCCTTTTCAAAATGGTTTAATGACATCATGGGTTACTAAGACTATGCAGTAATTGCACTGAATAGCTGTGCAAAACAGTGGCACCATAGTGTGAATGAAGCTTTAGTGCGGTGTGTGCATTGTGACAGTAATTGCTCTTCCTCCATTGATTCACCTCAGCAGAAGAATATCCAGACGAGTACTGGGACTCCAACTCCACATCACTGCAAGCAGACACAAGGCAGGTTTAACATTGGATTGTGTGATTGTGTGACTACCCTCACACAAGCCTACAAGCTGACTTGTGGTGTGATGGAAATTCAAATGACACCTTTTGCACTTTAGAGGAAATGAGCTAGAACCACATGTTTTGGAGAGGAGTTTTACTGCAGCAAAGACACACTTTTCATGTGAATGACATTAATGAACTGCATATCTAGATAATTAATAATACATTAATAACTTTGCTTTGTGTGCAGGCCCTTCCTGAGTATGGATTCACCAGACAGGACAATGCTGGCTTCACCAGCCATCATTAGGTCCGTACCTGTCAGAGTCCAAAGACACCAGGGTCTCGTCTGCATGCTGGCTCAGGGCTGCATAGCCCTTGTTGAACTTGACACTTCTACAGGAAAAAACAAAGAATACAAAAATACCCTCCTTCAGGCAGAAACACAGATGACTGTCTACAAGTATACAATGGAACAGTATAGAAGAGAATAGAGTATTTAAGTGTAGTGTAGTACAAAACGAAAAGAAAAAAACTGTGGTATTAAAAGTTAAAACCCATAAAATATAAATTCCAACTGCAGATTATGTAATGTTTACACAGAAACAAAATCTATCAAAGGTTTTGGTCAGCCTATTCCTTTGGAAGAGCTGAAAGCCTATCTGAGAACAAAGCTGATCGTCATCGCCTTCTACAAAAATTCTTTGTTTAAGGAATGCAAATCTTTCACTTCATTCTTCATTATTGCTAAACCTGACAAACCTGACAAACATACACGCATGTTCAAACTATTTTGCAGGAGTGGGTTTCCTGAAGACACACCATGAACAACTACCATACTTAAATGATACTCTGAACATGCCCCCTCATCAATTACAAACATGCTTGCTCAATGACACTTTTAGGGAAAGCAGTCCAGGTAGGCCGAGACCCACTCTCGACGAAGTGATGACCGCTTACTTTTTGACTCCATGCCTGGGCTGCTGAATAACCGGCCCTGCGGAGGTGAAGCCTTTCTTCTTTAGGGCTTTCCGGGCCATCTCTCTGTGCTTCTCTACAGGGTCAACCAGCCACATACACGACAAATGGACAGAATAAATACAATAACACAATAGGATGGTGAAGAGAGTCAACAACCTTACTGAGAATTAGTGTAGCTGAATTTATGATTCTGTCTACATATCAAGGAATTACAAAATAAATGCATTCCTTGACAAGGAAATATCATGTTAATACATTTTATGAACTGTAAATCAATATGGATCTTTTATTGATTAGGTCATGTGGCATCAATGGAAAAAAATACTTTCAGACTGACAGTTTTCACCGTCAACATGCTTAACCAGACAAACACTGTGGTGTTCAGTGGGCTAGCTGAAAAGCATTTTAAGTAGCCATTTAGACATACAGGACACAGTTTGGGAGGCTTCTTCTGAGTCTAACAAACTGCACACTCCTCTCGCTCCCTCACTCACGCAGTTTCATGTGGATGGCCGGGGCTTTGGACATGATGTAGGGCCCTCTCTTCTCTATAGGCCGGATACCCACTTCTGGTGCCCTGGGTCTACTGTTGCCCGTGTCCTAGAAGTGTCGGAGAGAGAGATGGACCGCATGTCTTTAACTTAATTCATTCAACACCATTTACTATTAACCACTAGGCTATATCCTTAAGCACACAGAATCTGTCGGACTACTTCAGTAAAAGCAAAAAATTATCTAGTTCATAAAGTACTAACAGTACAAGTTACCATTTATAAGTATAAGTATAAGTATAGTATAGTATAAGTATATATACTCTTTTGATCCCGTGAGTGAAATTTGGTCTCTACATTTATCCGAATCCGTGAATTAGTGAAACACACACAGCACACAGTGTACACACAGTGAGGCGAAGCACACATTAATCCCGGCGCAGTGAGCTGCCTGCATCAACAGCGGCGCTCGGGGAGCAGTGAGGGGTTAGGTGCCTTGCTCAAGGGCACTTCAGCCATGCCTACTGGTCGGGGTTCGAAACCGGCAGCCCTCCGGTTACAAGTCCGAAGTGCTAACCAGTAGGCCACGGCTGCCCCCATTTGTGATGGGATCTGGGAAATTTCCCCATTTGGTGGGTTTTCTCAGATTCCACCACATTTAGGTTATTCCATTTTTTTTTGAATAACAGAATAACTGTGAATAACAGTTTTTTTATTTTTTGAATACAGACAAACTCAAATACAGATACAGATACAACACCCCTCCTACCCCCCAACCTAACCAAAACACATCACCACAAACAAATTTGGTTGCACACAATGTAGTCTTACCATGCTATTGTTTTTGTTATTATATTACTGATTGAATGGACATTATTGTTCATTATTGCCATTTCCCCCTCATTTTCATTGTTTATTTCATTAGGCGATTGATTGAATTGACATAGTTGTTTATTATTGCTAATCTTATTATTATAGTCTGAACAACATGTTCATTTGTTCCCTGTTAAATTTAAGTATTATTTTGTTTTGTATTTGTATGTCACTTTGGACAAAAGCATAACCATAACATGCGAATAGGCTTGTTTTCTGAGAGGAATGACCTGTGGAAATGGTACTGGTATGAGCTCTGCTATGTAGTTGTGTGTGTGTGTGTGTGTGTGTATGAGTGTGTGTGTGTGTGTGTGTGTGTGAGTGAGAGAGAGAGTTTCTACTTCTAGTATGCCTAGTGCAGGTGAGATTATGAACTTGCTCTCAACTGCTGTCTGTCAGTTATCATTGCACTGGTGTTGTGCCCCCTGAAGTTTCTGAAAGCGATGAGGTAGAAACCCATGCTCTCTTCCTAGGCATGTCAGTCTGATGTTCCTTTACTCACTTTGACTTCCACGACTAGCCTGCCAGTGCCGTGTGCAACATGGAGACCGAAATACAAGCTTTACTGGTAGCATCTGTAGTGCAGTTAAATTCTGCATTTTACAAGGCTGACAACTACTGTGTGAATGGTCATATGATTTGTGTGAATGGTCATGTGATCCGCGCTTCAGGCGTCTCCTCAACAGGTGTTCCGTGTAGACACGATTCTGAAATTGCATACATGCAAGTGGACTAAGAAGAAATGAAGCAACATTTAAAAACAAAAATGCAACCGTGTGGATGTAGCCATAGGGCCAATGGTAACAGTTCAGTAGAAAGTAATTGACTTGCTCAAATAGGGACGTACTGGTGTAACAGCAAACCACAATAAAAATGTTGACAATAACAATTAATTAATTTCAAATATCCTAATTATCCCAGCTTCATCCGAGCCTGCTTTTGCCATAAGCCTAGTACAAAATATGCCCTTCTCCAGTAGCCGTAGGCCACTTTAAAATGCACCAGAATAAAGGAATCACATCTACTCTGTAAACATTTTTATCCCTCCTCAGCACCTTAGTACCCTCAGGTGAAAATGAGTTCCAGCGTCCCTGGTTAAAAGTTCCACTTTTGATAAGGTTTTGCCTATATTTTTGTAATATAATAAATATTGTCACACTTTTTGAAACTATTAAAGGTTGTGTTTATCAGTGCTTTCTGAACATATTGAACACATTTTTTTTTTTAAATACTGCGATAATACCGAAAACCGTGACAATTTTGGTCACTTTAACCGTGGGGTTAAATTGCCATATTGTTACATCCCTATGCACGTAAAGGTAGAAGTGTACTATTTGAGAAGTAAGCCTACTCATATTTATTTTACTCGTATGCTACAAGTAACACTCTACTACCCACCCGGCATCACATACAGGTATCCACCCAACTGTTTTGGGTGGTTCAGGATAGACTGTTTTGCTCAAGCACATGTTGACATCATGCCAGGGGAAGCCTTGAACGAAGAACTCTTCGCTAAATTGCCACTGTCACAGTTCCTGCCAAGTCACAAGTACTTGGTGATTAAAGTATGCGGATGCTGAATCAGTGTCCTGTCTGCTTCTTCCTGCTTCTCTGGTGTGCTCGTCCAATGAGTTGTAGCTCTACTCAGTACCCACAAACTAGGCCTACAGCTTATGAAATGGGTGTCCAATGCAACTCTATTACTGATTATCAAGGTAGCCTTCCCCAATTTAGTCAGTGCCCATATCAAACACGTTTAGATTTCATACTCATACTCGGCTACTAAGTGTTTAATTGAGTATGGTCTTTACGACAAGTGAGGGGTTCATTTGATCAAACTCTGATGAACATTCTTATTTGATCAATAGGTCTTATCTTGATTTCCTGATTATCCTGATTCTGAGAGGTAAGTTTCCAACAGTGGATCTTTTAAAAAAAAAAGGTCACTCTTAACTGGAGACTAGTTGAAGCCAGGCTGGTCAAGGAGCAGAGTGAAGTCTCCCTTTTTAATAGATGGCAAGGCTAGATTACCAACTAACATAGTACAGCCAATGGAGTGACAGCTCTCTCTGCATACTAAATCTATTCATTCATACAATTAGCAACTCAACCAACTGTAGGACAGCTGCGATTTGGGTTTTGGGGGCACTTAAGAGTTCACAATTCCAGTTGTTGCATTTCTCAGAACAATAAAAACAAATCCCTAAACAAACACCAAAGCCCATATCCACACATAACAGCCTGTCCCTATTTGGTTTGTCAGATTAAAAAAGGTCGAAAACAAAATATATTATCAATGCTGACATAACTTTGTGACATGTGCTGGTAAATCTCTGTGCAAACACCTTGGATAAAAAGAATTTCATTCAATTCTGAGATTGTCATGACAGAAATGGCAACATGCACATTGCTCTGCGAGCAAGACAGTGTCTCTCTGTTTACGTTCACAATCAATGCAATTGCATTTAAGGTCATAAGACCCTCTAGGCATCGTCACTGAGCACAGATAAGCCTGCAATTACAACAACAACTTGCTTTTATACAACGCTTTTCAAAACACCCAAAGCGTTTAACAGTGAAGGGGGCAACCCAACTAACCACCACTATTCAGACTTGCCTGTTCTAAACATAAATCAGGAAAAGATAAGCATTCCTACATTGCACTGAGATCAGTGTGCCATCGTTACTTGAAGTTAGATTAGGTAAACAATGACGTTAGTGGAACGTAAATAGTATCCACTTCAATCCACCCGAATCATCGAACCGACGAGTCAACAAACGGTGCTCTACGTCAACGTTAATTGGTCTGAATCGTGGCATAACATTGGGTGTTTTCGAAAAGCTAAACACAACGATCAAAGTGAAATGTAACGTTAAGCAAATAACGTTAAGGATAGCGCTTAAATAAGCTGATTGTTATGACAGAGCCACGTTAACGTTCTACTTGCAGAGAAAACTGACACTAGCTTTACGAAGCTAGCGCTATCTTACGAGTAAATGTGAAGGAAACAATGACATAAAGCATTTCCCTGTGAACTTCAATTCATTGTAGGTAGTAGAATGAACTGTATTGTCGATAGCAATGGTGGTTTTAGCTGGTTATCTGCAGTTAACGTGCTGGTACAGAATTTCTAAATAGACGGGCGGGGGCTCCGAGGCTAGCATGGTAGTTCTACTATTTAGCTAACGATACTTTACTTACAGGCATAACTTGAGACTCGGGGACGACCAGAAGAGTATCCCTTTCTTGTTCTTCCATAATGTCATTCATGTTGTCAAGTCAAAAATGAAAAATGAAAATGCCCTTGTTTTACATGTTGTCGTGGAAAGTACTGAGACGCCCTGCCATGCTTTAGGCCAACACACCCATCTCACGACTTTTTTTTTTTACAGAAGGTTGTGTTGGATGGCTACCTAGCTTCCATGATATATCGCGCTGAGTGATAACTTCCGCTTCCGGTAAACAACGTTTTTTTTCAGAAATGTCTGAGTCAAGTCTTTTTTTACTGTCTGAGTTTACTTCAAAAGTACAAAATTTTAGGCTACAAAAGTACCGGTGGGAATATTCATAAATATAAACGCTTTAATTGCTTTTATTTAAAGTAGGCCTAATTGTAATGCAATATTAGGCTACCTGAGCATGCTTGTTTTAAGGCAAAATGATCTAAATAATACAGAGATAGATGGTTAGTCATTCAAGCGACACTACAGAACAGTAATACATTGTTTTTTAGTCCAACTGAACATTAGAATAGAACAGTAGAATTCCGTTAGATTAGATTCAACATTGTGCAGAGTAGGCCTAAGACAACGAAATGCAGTTAGATAGATAGAAACTTGATTGATCCCCAAGGGGAAATTCAAGGTCCCAGTAGCCAAAGACACACACAACATACACTATAAACAGGATGATAAAATAACAAATCCAAATGACTAAAAAGAACAGTGAAAGCTAAAAAGCAAGGATCCACATGAATGTAGTAAGGATGTATAAGCATGAGGCACTTGCAGCGACAGGGCAGGGACTGACCCTTTAATTCAGTATGCTGTGGTAAGGTGCTCAATGAGGTGTGTGTCATGCGAGCATAGTCTCCCACTGGTCAAGCTCTGTGGAGTGGATGACACATTGTCCAAGATGTTTAGTTTGTTCAGGGTCCTTTTGTCTGATATTGAAGTGATGCACTCCAGTTCAGCTCTAGTCCAGTCATTTTATGAAAAAAGGTTGAACAAATTGCAACAGAAGAAAACTTAACGGATTTTGTATCCTCAATATCCTGAATAAGGGGGAAAAAGCCCCGAAGAATCCCAATAGGGGAAAGTTTCGAAAAAGACCCAAATATACCCTATTCTTGCGCCTATTCAGTTTTTTTCTCACGCAAATAGGGAAAAAAATTACCTTCACATATCACCATGAAAATTACTGAGTTGATTACTTACATCAAGACAAACAAAAAATGTATTACAAGTTTTTTGAAATTGTTTGTTAACATGGGCAAACAGGGCATAATGTAATTACGTATAGCTAATTTGTATACCACAACAGAGCTAATAGTCCTAATCTGTCCCCTTTTGTCCTACATATCAAGACAGTACTCTTTTTGGCATTATACAACACATCATATTTCAACCCATATTCAGAGCAGATATTCAGTAGCTGCTGAAAGTCAGCACTGCTGGGAGAGAGAATGACCAGATCATCAGCATACAATGATTTGCCAAGGTGTTACCAATCATTGACAGCCAGCCATTGACTTCAACATTATGGACCCATGCCCACTTTTCTGTACAGCATACAGTTTGTCTCATTGTGCACGTAGTCTATTGTGGGTACAGCATCTGAACTAGGCCTATCCAACATGAATAGATTCAGGGATGGATTACTGCACAGGCCTACCGGGCCCAGGCCCAGGGGCCCAAGGGGTCAGGGGGCCCTGAAGTCCAAGCCTTTGCATGGAATCATTGCCTCAATATCAACAAATCAGGATGAAGGCTATGAATCTGATTAAATTTACTATTGGCCATCCCCAAAATGCACCAGAATACAGGAAATCACATAAAAAAATGTAAAAATGTCTGGGGGAGGGTCCCCAACCCCCCCCCCACATATACGACAATAAGTGTGGCCCCTTAATACATCTGGGCCCAGGGGCCCGAAAGTTCATAATCCACCCATGAATAGATTGGCTGTCGGCTATGGATTGCACCTGATTGCATCGATGTCCGATTTTTGGCACGCTGGTGAAAATTTCTGGAGAGCTTGTTTGCCAGTTGCCTCTCTTCTTTCAGGGAAGAGGTTAGATTGGGATTTCAGATGTAGGCCTAACAGAAGTAGCCTAGTAGCACCTGTGCAGCTCTCTAGTTCTTGTACAAATTTTATAACGAAGATCATGTCATGATATATGAAGACCCTTTTTTGCCATTGTCATGGACAAAGTTAAGTGTTGTCTCAACTCTGTGGAACTGCTTGGAGGACATCGATAACAAGTGTTTCTCTCCAGCTGTTTCATTCTACCTGTACAGGTGAGTGATTTTCTTGACATTGTCGAATACTTTAGCCTATGCCTCTTCCAAATTGGCAAGATACGCTCAAACTGCCCATGCGTAATATCAGACAAAAGCCGACCCGGAGTGGCTAATCGGGAACTTCGGGTGGGTGTCTGAAAATGTTCAACGTGGACGCCATGTTGACTTCCCCCCCGGAGGGTTTGAAGGTCAGGGAAGATTCCGGCTTCTTACTTGGTGGCCTTGGCATATTTGCAGGAAATGGCTTAAATGATGATCGTTGACATTATAGCCTAGCCTGACAGTATAAGACCTATTTTGAGTGCAATCTTTTCTGAACAACAAGATACTAGATAGCAAGGTTAGAAATCTGACATTTTGTGGCCAGCCTGCTCAGTGGAGGATTGTAATTTATTCACCGCTATGAAATACTGGAGAAACTTAAGTTATTGTGTAGCCAAAGTGTTATTAATCGAAATTAATTAAACAAGGAAACGGTGGTTGTTGCGGAAACAGTCAATTTTGCGCATTAGATTAAGTGTGTGAGTGTAAGGGAGTGAGAGAAAAATAGTTACAAACTGACTTCACAGGTTTTCCTTGGTCTGTTTTCAGTAGTCTATTTGTTTGTCTCTTGTATCTCGTTTTAAAGTTCTGCAATGGTCGATTTGACGCAGAACCATAAATTGGTCTATAGCCTACTAGTTACCTTGCTTGGATATGCAGCAGCCCTTGCTTATGTTTCTCACAGTAGAAAGCCAGACTCTGGCTGCTGGTGTTGACCATGATGTTGTCACGCTTATTCCAGGGTATAGGTCTGCATTATTTTGGTAGACTGTGTCTTTCCAATTTCCAATTTGTCTCATGTCAGATACATTTTAGATTCTACTGTATTAGAATTCATATAAAGAGCCAATTCAGTAGACTAAGTTTATCGTGAGGACTGAGGAGCTCAGCCAATGTTGTAGCCTATGCCATACCACTTTTATCCACTGGGTGGAGGGATGGCATTTTTAAAATAAAAATTAAACCTTAAATCCGAGACCAAAGCCATTTACAACAGTAACTATCTGACGCGTGTGCTTCTCATGCTTAAACGCACAGACAATCTATGTAAACGCTTCTTTAAAACATATCGTGAAATCATGTTTCTTCTTACTCGTTTGTGATTGGTTCAAGCGATGCATTGTGTAACGCCTCATTCAAAGTATTGCTCTAAATGTCCATCTAGCAGCAATCGGTAAGGATTTTCAAACTTTCTAAGTAATGGAACGTGAAAGTGCAGGTATCTGGGCATCCTCTCTGATGTAATTGTGTAGGTTATTGTAAGGACTCTAAACGTGAAGTTTAAGACGGCAAATACAGTCCTTTGCTAAAAGTGGAGGAAGGTATCGCTTCTCGGCCTTTTGGCTAAGATCAAGTGTAGTATCTGTTCTTATCAGTTTAATATCTGATACGTCCCCTACCCGGGGACCATATATTAAATTGATTTTTGGAACAGGGAGATGGAATAGGGGCTTGCTCCGTCCACTCCACGCATCGACCCGGTATTGCAGTACCTCCGGGAACGGTGCACCCCCCTCTATGTGTCGAATGGTAATATAACTGTAGACTACTGTGCTTGAAAAATCCCACGCAGTGTCAGTGACGTGGTCATGGCTATTTCTTCGCTAATCTGACGAACGAGAAGATAAATAGTGTTGAGAATGACAGTAGCGGTATGTTTGAACTTTTCCAATGCATTCATTTCGGGGAGGCTTTCAGCTGTAGGCTACGTGCGACCTCCTGAAAAATCAACAGGCGAGCTAGGCCTATGTCAATCACTGAACTTTGCTATCAATCAGTAATCAGAAGAAATTATCTCTCAGGTGCCCTTCTAATATCTTCAATGGTTTTACATGCATGTGTGGATATATTAGCGTATGATACTACCCCATTATTTTGTTAGAGTGGATTCAACAGCAAGCGAAGGTCCGGTACAAACCAGAAGCTGCAAAGGGAGATAAACCCTGAACCAAATACACACACCTTCCAGGAAGTTGCTTAACATGGTGCTTGTAGTGAGGCTCACAGTAGTGTATGGCTTTCTTGGCTAATAATCAGATTTTTGGACTTCACAACTTAAGTGACGCACGTGGAAACACATCATTGATATGTATTGTTAAAATCTTACTTGCATGTATATTTTAGAGCTAGCCTAATTTTTTACTATTTAAGAACATTAAATGTTTGGAGTAGACCATTACTGGCAAAATGGACATTGCCTCAGTTTGACCACTAGGTGTCACCCTATAATTGGTGTGTGCAGAGCCGCGTGTGCGTGGTTAAAGCTCCTTACAAAATTATTTGAGTATAGTCTAGTTGTATCCCCCATAGGCCCAATAGTAAACCCAGAAATGTTGAGTACCCTAAAATTGTATTGCAGAAATGTCATCGATAGGCCTAGTGGATGGAATTCAACTTGGTTGCTAAAAGTTGCACTTTGGGCAATTAGCATAATAAAATAATTAAAAGGTGAATAAGTATATAAGTATATATAGTATCAACAATAGGTCAACACTGCCTCCTGACTAGGTTCCTTAAAGGTTTTCACCAACTCAGACCCCCAAGTATATGTGTTTTCCCTTGGAAAAAATATTTTTAGCCTGGCTTTATCACACAAGCTGATTTTGTTTGTAAGCAAATAAGCACATATTTAATGAGGGCCTCATTTGCATATGTAAACATTAAAATAGAAAAAACTTGCAATACATTTTTTTCTCATCTTAACATAAGTCATCAACTGAGAGTTTCATGGTGATATCTACAATTTTAAAAGTTTACCCTATTCACCTTTTAATTATCTTATTATGCTTATTATGCAAATTGCCCAAAGTGCAACTTTTAGCAACCAAGTTGAATTCCATCCACTAGGCCTATCGATGACATTTCTGCAATACAATTTTAGGGTACTCAACATTTCTGGGTTTACTATTGGGCCTATGGGGGATACAACTAGACTATACTCAAACTAGATGTACCGCATAGCGGTACAAAATATGACCGCCGCTCAGTCCTGTACATCCGTTCCGCGAAAATAAATCACACTTCAATTTGTCTCCATATTTTACTCCATCCCCCACTCTTGAAACTTTTGTGTATGCTTGTTAGGCATGCCTGAGTGTGTGTGTGCGGCTGCACAGAAAGTAGCCTACTGGTGCTGAAAAGGTGAATAGATTGTAGAATAGCCAAAGAAGATGTAGCATTGTTATAAAACCTTTTAAATCTCTAAACAATCACAAGTAGGGCAGTTCATCACAGTTCATCCATTGCAACTGGATTGATGAAAGGTCACTTACACCTGTAGGCTACATTGTATTTGGGAAAAGCAAAAAGGTATCAGCATAATGTTATTTATTTATTTATTTATTTATTTATTTATTTTTATGTATTTATAAACAAAAACATCTCTGTCAGTTCCATGCCGTTTTCAACAGCTATCAAAACAAAGGTCATTTTGGATGGATGGATTTTTTGTGAATGTTTCTTCTTCTACATAAGATTTTAGTCATCTTTAGTTCATGTAATACTTTATTGTCAATGCACAAATTAAGTAACAGTAGTCTGAAACGTTATTGTTAATGCACAAATTAAGTAACAGTAGCCTAGTCTGAAACGAAATGCTGTTTTACATCTAACCAGTGGTGCAAATAACTGACATGTCCAAATGGGCCTTGATGAAATGCGCCGCTAGACTGTTCATACATATTTTAACGGGCCAAAGTTGAAGAGCTTTTGTCCGTTATTGTTCGTTACAAAATATAGGCTGATTCATGTTCCCTTGCATTGTTTAACTGAGGTCCATGGCTAGTCTGGCTTTCATCAGACCAAGCTCAATCTTTTAAGAAATCAAAAAATAAATAGCGGGCAGATCAGGCTGGGTTCACCCAGCCTAGTCCATAGGCACCGATATTGTTTAATTTTCGATTGAGATATACACGCTCTGGCTATTCTAAATGCAAAAATGCATCAGGGAGTTATGACAAAACGGTAACTAACAAACTAGATCCTAATAGAAAGCTGTTAGCTTCCCTAAGCTACAGGTAGGATTAGGCCTATTTACAACATAAATTCTCAATAGGCTATGCTGGCGACACAAATAAAATAATGGCTTACGCCTTACAGTATCAAGCGGACTTAAACTGTCATATCGTGGCGAAAAGTTGTAATAACATTCACGCAGCTCATGAGTCAAGGAAAGCGCGAATGAAGTAGCCACTTCTAAATGGGACCCACTACACAGTAGCTTAAGGTGTTTTAAGCAGCCATAATGAAATGAAGGTGTCATTGTTTGGATACTTCACACACACGTGCTTTTTAATTTCACAGACTACAACTACCAAGCTGTAATCAAAGCACATCGATTCCCCTCTCACACCCTGCGCACTTTAAAACAAAATAAACAGGCGTCTCAGTCTCACGCATGTATAGGCAAAACTGTATCAGACCGGTGTAACGTTGGTAAATCTTCCATTGCACAGAATGATTTTGTAGCACGTGCAATAAATGACAGTCGAAAGATACAAACAGTGCTGCTATACATTTGCTTGGTATAACCGCATTTATAGTTTTCTACAAATGCAATAAATCAAATGCCTCCATCACTCAACCAACGCTAACGGTAACATTACCTAGGTCCTTATTGATATTACAAGATTAACGTACCTGCAGTAAAAACCAAGCATGTCCGATAAACATCCTCAGATTTATTTCGGCTTCAAGAAGAAATGGGAATTACACTTCATGTGAACATAGTCCTATCCTTATTAGATGTTATGATAAGCGTCCATTGTTTTTTCCAACCCACTTTTAACTTCCAACAAAATTACGTCTCACTGCAACGATGCGCCATCTAGTGGACAAACGACTACTTCTCGCCAATACTGAAAATGCAGCCATGATGATGATGATGAATATTTATTTTGGCTTTCTTTTAATACTACTGAATTTGTAATTATGTATCGGCCGTTCTAATACCGATAGTATGTGGGTGCCTGTGTGTGTGCATGTGTATATGTGTGCACCGCCATTTACAGGCCAATGAGTGTACAGTCACTAAATGTACACGGGGACAAAATTAAAATTTTCCCTAAAAGTCTAGTGGGGCTACATACCCACCAAATTTCATGTACCCCGGTGGTTCAGTGTCCCGGGTATCAATGACCAAAAATTCAGGGAGTAGATGACGGGAAAAATTCTTGAATTGTGTGCATGTGTGCGGTACAAATTTATGTTTATGTGTGTGTGGGGGTGTGTGTGTGTGTGTATGTGCGTGCTTTGTGTTTGTTTGCCTGCATATGTGTGTTTGTGCATGCATGCGTACATATGTCTACTGTGTGAGTATGTGTCATAATTATGATTACTGTAAATGTGTGTGTGTGCGTGTGTATCTGTTTATGCACATGTGTGCACATGGAATGGGTTAACATGACCCCTGGAGGCAAACATACGGAAAAAAATTGGTCATCCTAGGCCCTACAGTTCTCAAGATATTCACAGAGAACTGTGTTCGCCCTACCCTCCCTTTCGGGGTCCAGTCCAGCGGGGGGGGCTACAGATCAAAACGAAGAATGACGGTTCCATGCTATCCATGTGGGGTACATGCCCACCAAGTTTTGTGTACCCCGGTCTTTCAGTGTCCCGGGAATCCTTTGTTGGTGTCGCCACTAAATGTACACATAAATTATTTTATTGTAAGGCCCCCCATGAACGAAAGTACACAAAACTTGGCATGCATTCGTAGGGTGTCATAATGATCCTACACTTTTAATTTCGTGCAGTTTTGACCTTGTCAGCCAGAGATATTGTGATGAAAACACCTAATTTTTTGCTTTTTAATTTTTAACTAGGTGGCGCTATACATGAAATAAGTGGTAATGGGATGGGTTGACATGCCCCTTAAGACCAACATACATAAAAAAGGTGGACCTCCTAGGCCCTACGGTTCTCGAGATATTCACAGAAAACTGTCTCCGGCCACCTACAGGCCAGTTGGTGTATAGTAACATAAATTAATTTATTGTGTGGCCCCCCATGAACGGAATTCCACAAAACTTGGCGTGCATACAGAGGGTGTCATAATGATCCTACACTTCCAATTTCGTGCAGTTTTGACTATGTTAGGTCACAGATACCTTCAATTACAACACCTCATTTTTACTTTTTTGTGTTTAACTAGGTGGCTTTATACATGAAATGAGTGGTTATGGAATGGGTTGACATGGCCCCTTGAGATCAACATACAAAAAAAAATGGTCCTCCTAAACCCTACGGTTTTCGAGATATTCACAGAAAACTGTGTCTGCCCTACCCTCCTTTCGGGGGGTCCAGTCCAGCGGGGGGGCTACAGATCAAAACGAAAACGATGGTTCCATGCTATCCATGTGTGTCCCGGGAATCATTGACGGAAATTTGGGCATGCGAAAAAAAAAAAAAAAAAAAAATCTGACTAAACCTATAGCGGCGGTCATAATAATTTTGTAAGGAGCTTTAACCACGCACACGCGGCTCTGCACACACCAATTATAGGGTGACACCTAGTGGTCAAACTGAGGCAATGTCCATTTTGCCAGTAATGGTCTACTCCAAACATTTAATGTTCTTAAATAGTAAAAAATAGGCTAGCTCTAAAATATACATGCAAGTAAGATTTTAACAATACATATCAATGATGTGTTTCCACGTGCGTCACTTAAGTTGTGAAGTCCAAAAATCTGATTATTAGCCAAGAAAGCCATACACTACTGTGAGCCTCACTACAAGCACCATGTTAAGCAACTTCCTGGAAGGTGTGTGTATTTGGTTCAGGGTTTATCTCCCTTTGCAGCTTCTGGTTTGTACCGGACCTTCGCTTGCTGTTGAATCCACTCTAACAAAATAATGGGGTAGTATCATACGCTAATATATCCACACATGCATGTAAAACCATTGAAGATATTAGAAGGGCACCTGAGAGATAATTTCTTCTGATTACTGATTGGATAGCAAAGTTCAGTGATTGACATAGGCCTAGCTCGCCTGTTGATTTTTCAGGAGGTCGCACGTAGCCTACAGCTGAAAGCCTACCCGAAATGAAGGCATTGGAAAAGTTCAAACATACCGCTACTGTCATTATCAACACTATTTATCTCCTCGTTCGTCAGATTAGCGAAGAAATAACCAAGACCACGTCACTGACACTGCGTGGGCTCTTTCAAGCACAGTAGTCTATAGCTACATTACCATTCGACACATAGAGGAGGTGCACCGTTCCCGGAGGTACTGCAATACCGGGTCGATGCGTGGAGTGGACGGAGCAAGCCCCTATTCCATCTCCCTGTTCCAAAAATCAATTTAATATATGGTCCCCGGGTAGGGGACGTATCAGATATTAAACTGATAAGAACAGATACTACACTTGATCTTAGCCAAAAGGCCGAGAAGCGATACCTTCCTCCACCTTTAGCAAAGGACTGTATTTGCCGTCTTAAACTTCACGTTTAGAGTCCTTACAATAACCTACACAGTTACATCAGAGAGGATGCCCAGATACCTGCACTTTCACGTTCCATTACTTAGAAAGTTTGAAAATCCTTACCGATTGCTGCTAGATGGACATTTAGAGCAATACTTTGAATGAGGCGTTACACAATGCATCGCTTGAACCAATCACAAACGAGTAAGAAGAAACATGATTTCACAATATGTTTTAAAGAAGCGTTTACATAGATTGTCTGTGCGTTTAAGCACGAGAAGCACACGCGTCAGATAGTTACTGTTGTAAATGGCTTTGGTCTCGGATTTAAGGTTTAATTTTTATTTTAAAAATGCCATCCCTCCACCCAGTGGATAAAAGTGGTATGGCATAGGCTACAACATTGGCTGAGCTCCTCAGTCCTCACGATAAACTTAGTCTACTGAATTGGCTCTTTATATGAATTCTAATACAGTAGAATCTAAAATGTATCTGACATGAGACAAATTGGAAATTGGAAAGACACAGTCTACCAAAATAATGCAGACCTATACCCTGGAATAAGCGTGACAACATCATGGTCAACACCAGCAGCCAGAGTCTGGCTTTCTACTGTGAGAAACATAAGCAAGGGCTGCTGCATATCCAAGCAAGGTAACTAGTAGGCTATAGACCAATTTATGGTTCTGCGTCAAATCGACCATTGCAGAACTTTAAAACGAGATACAAGAGACAAACAAATAGACTACTGAAAACAGACCAAGGAAAACCTGTGAAGTCAGTTTGTAACTATTTTTCTCTCACTCCCTTACACTCACACACTTAATCTAATACAAGATACAAGGAACTTTATTGTCACATGCATATAGTTACTGGATGTAAGAAATGCAGTGAAATTATGTCTGGTGTCAGCCTATTTGTGCATTTATGGGGGGGATAGTAGATTAAGTGGCAAGGGCTGCATAAGAAAGGTGGGGGGATTGGGATTGGGCACCAACAAGGAGCACCCAAGAGAGGAGCACCCACTTAATCTAATGCGCAAAATGGACCGTTTCCACAACAACCACCGTTTCCTTGTTTAATTAATTTCATTTAATAACACTTTGGCTACACAATAACTTACGTTTCTCCAATATTTCATAGCGGTGAATAAGTCATAGGCTGCAATCCTCCACTGAGCAGGCTGGCCACAAAACTGCTTTCTATATCTAGTATATTGTTGAGATTGCACTCAAAATAGGTCTTATACTGTCATATCTGCAGTGGTGGAATGTAACGAAGTACAAATACTTCGTTACTGTACTTAAGTAAATTTTCCACGTATTTGTACTTTACTTAAGTAAAATTTATAGTGCATACTTTTTACTTTTACTTCGTTACATTTTACAGCAATTATCTGTACTTTTACTCCGCTACATTTCTACAACGCCATCGTTCCTTTTTACGGTACATTTTATGATCAGTGATGATTTTTTTTCTCTCTGACAAACACGTTTGTTTTACCGGGGGTTGCTACCAAAGATTCTGGAGCGCTACGTGCAGTCTTAGAAACATAAGCTTCTAGTCTAGACCAGGCAAAGCGTCAGCTTGTAGCCATCTGCATTCGGTAGGCTATATTTACCAGACCCATGGCTACACTGTACATGCAACTGTGTTCTGTGCCTTTCTCTGTCTGTTATCTGCAGCGTTAGGGCCTCCTCTCCGATGAGATTGCTATCCGCGGATCAGCGAAGTTACAGGCTATGCCCATGCTTCTGTCACACGTCTGCTCATTTGCGGCACAAATGAATGGTAGACTATTAATGAACCGGTGGCCGGAAAAAACGTAACATTTTCCAGATTAGGAAATATTCTTTAATTGTGTGTGATTAAATAAAGATGCATAGCCTACAATTAGGATGTAGTAACGGGAGCGCTCATTCAATGTCTATGCGTCTGCGCAAGTGAAACTGAACTTAATCATAAAGACACCTTTCTCAGCAACTTTTCTGTTCAATCAGCATAATTGGCATTACGATCCACCCGACGTTTCCCTTGTCTACCCCGTTAAACTTCAGGCTCTCGTGTTTTGCTGAATGATATTACTCAGCAGATCACCCTAGTAGATAACCAGAATTACAGTCTCTAGAATTGTAGGTCAGAATGTAAACTGGGCCACAGATGGTAAGCACAATTGCATTAACTTAAAACTATCTAGTCGAGTATAACCTAAAACTAGCTTAATTAAAATGCCACAGCCCATACTGATTTTTCCTTTTAGAATATATATATTAAGAGAATAAATCATTATGCAAATACTTTTTTTTAATACTTAAAAGTACATTTAAAAAGCAGGTACTTTTACTTTTACTTAAGTAGGGTTGTCATTGTGGTACTTTTACTTTTACTAAAGTAAATAATTCTCTGTGTATTTGTACTTTTACTTAAGTACTGAGTTTCAGTACTTCCTCCACCACTGCATATCTGTCATATGAAAATCACTCAAAGTGAAATATTTCAAGCCTACAGCTCTTGAAAACCAAAAATCAGTGCCCTCTATCGGCTATAACCGCACTATGTAAGTTTGCCAGATCGGGTAGTGGATCTGTAGTTCGATGGAATGAGACATAAGAAACTACAAATTTGACTTGCATCTGATGTCGCAATACATCGTACTTTTATAAGTCATGCAAAATATTCTACCTTGTCTGTGGACATCGTTATTTGCAAAGCCGGTGCTGGATAAACAAATAGCGTGCGTGCGACAGAGGGAAAGTTCTTTGGTGTTGCTCAATATTTGGTCGGGCTGCTTTTGCAACATTCTGTACCTGTGCCGTGCTGGCACTCTGCTCATCGTTGTTACTTGGGCCAGCGCAAGCATCTTTGGTGTTTTAAGTTCAGGTCAAAAGCAGTTCATAGTGTTCAAATTCCACAAGTTTCCCAAATGTTGCTAACAGACAAAGAGGGAGAAAACCTAGGCCATGCTCCTCCAGCAGGCTTCAAAACCAATAGACGCATCACATTGAGAGGACAGGTGTGCAATTTACTAATTAGCCACAGGTAGTGACATCACTGAAGCCCTGCCTGTCAGTCAGTAGCGGGATTCGACTTCATGTAGCCGCCTGCTGCCGTCTTAAGCTGACTGCATAACGTGATTATTTCTGAGATTCTGACATCTTTTTCAACCACAGCTGCTTTCAAGCACAGGTACAATTTGAATTGTATTAATTAATTTATTTATTATTATTATTATTATTATTATTATTATTATTATTTGCAGCAGGAGTCCTGACAGACGGAGATTCCTTTGTAGCATGACTCCATGACCGATGTTTGAAATGGGATACTCCACACATGTAGTTGAAACTGCAAGGGCATTGCTATCTTAAAAAGTGTTATTCCTAGCCTGCCCAAACTTTGTAGGGGGGAAGACAAACATGTTCCCAGTATGATCGGACCACTAACAGTACAGAATGCCCACTGGTTTTACCTGTGTGAAATGTCTAGCTCTTTGGTCACTCTTGTCAATGGGAAACCAGATATTCTTGGCAGGGGAGGTGCCATGATCAAGATAACATACATTTCATTACCATGCACCAATGTTGGTGGTGATTGTTTGGTATGGCAAGAAAGTAGGAAAAATGAAGGTATGGAGGTGGGGGAAAACCTCCAAGTGGTTCTTACTTCATTGCAGGTCGGCAGATGTTTAGAGTAATGTGAATTTCAACGCATCATTTCCAGTCGTGAGGAGCTGCTTTCATCCTTTTGCTTATTGTTTTAAAAGAAACGTCTGATTTGACTCAATTACTAGATAAATGTCTGGAATTGCTGAACTAGTAGATACAGAGGAAGCTCATAAATGTCTTAATGTTAAACTTGAACCAAGCTTTGATTCTTTCATGGAAAATGTGCAGAGTATTTGTGTTTCACTCTCAGTGTAGACTGACTCAGCTGTATGGTTTGGCACCATTGCAAACTTTTTAGGCTTTTAGCGGATTTGACAGTGGCCATTCTAGGATTGGTCTTAACAAAGGCTCAGTGAGATGAGATGAACTGTTGGTGTGTTCACATATTAGTGTCATGATCCCACCTATGTCATGTAGATGAGATTTGTAGGCCTACGGTGTATGTCTGCAACCATAGAGACTATAATACACCCTCTGCTTCAGGACAATATCTGTCATTGGTGGTACATATCTATATATATCAGTTTATGTCATATATCTGACCTCACTCTTGGTTTTTCTGACGGTTATTACATTCTGCTTACAATTTGTAAATGCTGAATTACAGAGACTCGCTCATCTCATTTCATTTTCTTACATTATACACATTGAGTTGCCCTAGCCAACCCACATACACTAGAACCTTATGTACATTGTTTGTCTTATATGCATCCTGTATTTTGCATGTTTAGTGTAACGGTATACTGTTACAACATGTTTATTGTATATGTCTGTATAAAACATGTACTTTGTTTTGTATATGTACTGTATAGCTCTGGAAAAAAAACACTGCACATTTTTTCAGTTGCTGAGTGACTTTCGATTGAGTTGACGGTCATATTCAAAATTAAGACATCTCTGCAAATTTGAATATGACCATTAACTCATTTGAATGTCACTCAGCAACCGTAGGATGACATCAGAAAAAATTGCAGTGGTCATTCATTTTTTCCAGAGCTGTATATTTTCCTAAGTTTTGTCCATTGTGTATGCTAGAGTAACACTACCAGCTGGGACCAAATTCCTTATATGTGTGAACATACTTGGCTATTAAAGTGGTTTCTGATTCTGATTATTGCTCCATATGTTCTTTATAAACAGTGTGCTGTAACTGACGCCAAAGCTCAGTGATGACTTCAGCCCCCGGCCTAGTATTCAATCATGCGTCGATAAAGACACCAAAGGTACAGTTTAAGGCAGAGTTGGGCAGAATATACACATGGTGAGGGCAAGAGTTGTATAAATTAGTAGTTTTATTATCTTGACTTAACCATCATGCCAAGTCCTTATTATAAGAAAACATTGAAATATCATTGTGAGAGAATGATTGAAATGGGTTACTGTGTTAATGAAGTTGCTAATACTTTTCAATTTTGTGGTTTCTGGGCCTTTTAATTATTATGTCACTGTGTATTTAGTTAGGAAATGTCTAAGCTGTTACAGGAACACATGTAAACTTGTGTTTTGATATATGCACTTAAATGCACTTCATTTTGGCTTAATAACTGAAGGTATGATCATGATGCCCAAAACAATGTGCCTTGGACTTACGCTTATCATGGACGGGGTCAACAGAAAGAACATCCACATGTTTATCCACAAATGCAAAGCTCTATGTCCTGGCATGCAATTAACCTTTGCTTAATGATCACCATTCTTTTCAGGAGTAGGCAACCGGATATGACCAGGCTGCTGGTAATATCCAGCAGCGGTAGCCAGCAGTATTGCCCAGCCTGATCCCGTAGCCAAGGGAAGCCCCTGGAGATGAACTCAACTGGGCCATCGCCAGGGGTACCTGGAGAGGTGAATGCCATAGACACGGTCTCTACAGGAAACTCCTGGCTGCAGTTCCTTTGAGGTGAACCGTGTCCCTTAAGAGCCACCATCCACTGCTGTCTTGACTACTCTGGTGAGGGTGACTTAGTAAGTGGAGGTATGTGTCACATCATAGACAGTAATTAATAATATTGTCATAAATATGTGGTGGTTTAAAAAAAAAATCCTATTACAAATGTGTACATTTATACATCGCATCAATACATAATAAAAGGTATGATTTAAAAAGGTTGCTTTTTTCCCTCTTTGTTCATTCTCCATCTTGTGTCTGAGTATGTTTGTGGTGCCTCTTCCTGACAGGGCATTTTGGACCGATGTCATCCCTTGATCCAACAGCCTAAAAATGCACCAGAGTTTCACCCTAATGATGTCTTGGAGTTCATGTCAAGGGTCAAGAATTGGCTGACAATAGACAGTTCCACTCAGACTGGGGCTGAAGGACATACACTTTTCATATATCTCAAAGGGCAACGTCATTGCCCCCCCCCCCCCTTTAATCACCAAGTGTTATGTTTTTATCCATGTGGTCTCTTCAGAAAGGCCCAAACATTATCCAAGTATCATTCCCAAGCACTCCGTTAGGTCAGCGTAATGAGTCTGTGAACGGCTCACTCCCATAGTGCTTCCCGAGGGGCCGGTGTATGCGATGCACAGGGCTCTGTGTAATCTGGGTCTGGGGGGACCCAGAGGTTCAGGGGGCCAACTGGAGAAGTGAAGCCCAGGACGGGGGTGCTATCGTTGGCCTCTGAACCCCGAGGCCCTGTGGGGTACACGCGAGCAGGACGCACAGCAGGCATTCCTGTAGTAGTTGTACACACACAGGCGAGCCTGGACCACCACGTTGCAGTTGAAGTATTTGTCCCGACAGTTCTCATCTGGAAGACATTGAGGGACGTCTTTATTACAGAAAGTACACACTGGGCATCACTTTCATGGTAGCAGAAGATTTAACTTAAACATATCTTGTGACGTGTATTTATTTATACGTTTTGGGTTTCAAAGTCTCAGACGTTCACCACAAGATCACTAGTGTGATTGTTAGCCTATGGATGACTGAAATCCAATCCAAATGTGATATTGATTTCTCCAGTGTGTTGTAAGATATAGCTGTAGATTTTAATTTCCTATGTTCTTGACATTTCACCTTTTAATAAAAACACCACTAAATATAAACCAGTCAGATTACTTTTTTTTTTACTGTTATATTGATATTACCGATACGTTTACTTAAAACCCTTAATTATAGATTTCTTGAGGTTAATTTAATCAGAACTTCAAAATGAATTCATGTGAACCTGATTATTATGGTCCTTATTTCAAAAAAGCGCATTCACCTTTAATTCGTATAGATGTCTATGTAATATGGTTCATTTGGGTATAATAAAGTCTAGTGTTCACTGTTCTCTCTATTTGGATGGAAGCTGAGATAATGTAATGGTTACAGTGCACATTTACGTAACTTGTGCGCTAGCCATGTCTAGCACTGGTCCCACAAGGCCATCTGAAGTGACCCAGTTGATTAGCTTTGCTTGCAACTTGCAAGTAAATTCAACATCATAGCCTGACCAGTCTGATGGACAAGATATCACTGTCTGCACAGTCTGACCCATACTGTATTTCAACCTGGCCTGCCACTGCATTCGCTGCTAAATGTTAACTTTTTCCTGTAGTACTGATAAAGCTAATTGCATTCCGGGCAGAGCTTCTACACACTAATGTGCAGGCTGGACTGCTCATGACACCCCCCTCCCCCTCCCCCGTAACACTGCAAACGTTAAGCTTCCAATCCAAGGCACTGTGAAGGTGAGACCACTGAGGCTGAAGCGATACACACTGACCTATCTCAGGGATGCAGGGCTGAGGATTGCACTCCTCTTTGTCCGGCGGACGCAGGTGCTCCTCGCAGCCCTCTGTAGACTGGAGGTCATCCGAGAGGCAGCGCACCTCCCTGATCCGGAAGCCACCCTCGCATGTCTTGGAACACTGCAGGTGTAAACACACACACACACACACACACACACACAGATATGCACAATGCATGTTAAAAAAAGTGTTGGCTGAATAAGGGGACTCAGTCAGTCACTGGGAATTACATAAATCTTTGGCATTGCGTTGAACAGCCATTCATGGCATGGGCAAACCTCCATACAGAAGCATCTCATCTAATTTACTCAATTTTTGGGCACCATAGTGAAGTCCAATGAAGAGTATTTGGTGTGGTCTGGCTTTCCTAACTGCTAAGTTATAAATAAGGTTAATGGTACATCACTTCTAATGCCGACTCACCGAACTCCAGTCAGTGTGGTACCACTTGGTCCCGCAGGCTTTAATCTCGCAGCTCTGCTGGCCGAGGGGCTTATCCAGGGACGAGCACTCGTACTGGGGCATCACAGTGAAGCCGTCGACCGAGCTCATCAGGCACGCCACCAATCTCTGCTGTGTCCCTCGGCCACAGTCGGCAGAACACTGAGGGAGACACCAGAAAGGATCAAGTAGAAGAAGAGGAGGCAGCGTGAACAACAATGGAGTGTACTATTATTTTTTGGACTCAGCAAGTCGTTTTCAATTATGAGAAGTGGAATCGGGCACAGCTTATAGAAAAGTGTTATGCACATTTCCAACGTGCAGTTGTATAGAAATGGTACATGAACAATGCTCATTACAATGGTTAAGGAGCTAAAGCAATAACACACCTGACTCCAAGGCCCAGTGTACCACTCTATGCGACTGTCGCATGGTCCGTTGTTGCACACTTGAGTCTCTGGGGGGCGCTCTGAGCCACAGCCCTCCAGTGGCAGACTGCTAATGTGATTGGTTAGGCACAGGACTCCACGGGTTCGCAAACCCATCCCACATTCTGCAGAACACTGTGGATAGACAATAGGCCAGACATGAAATGTTTTATATGCTGGTATATGAAATCTTTAAAATAAGAATTACTTTCATTTCAGGTGTTCACACTGTATTTCTTCACTGATATGATGGTATGATGATATGCATAGGGACATTTACCACTCAAGTCAACACAATGTCTTCATGTGTTATGTAAAGTGCACTTGACACTGTTATAAATATCGGGGTCAACCGAACACACCTAGTTCTCCCAAATCAATAGGAAGTGATAAACTTGATTCGCACTTCCTTAATATGTGGATGTTTACCTGACAATCAAGAACTATCCAAGGAAACAACATGGGACAATTCTCTGTCCCAAACCCATCAGGAAGTAGTTTCTCACCCGACTACCCCACTCGGTGAAGAACCAGCTCTTGGCGCAGGGTCCCATGTCACAGTTCTCCACGTCGTTGGGCCTCAGGTTCATGTTGCACTCCTCATCTGCGACAACGTCGCCCACGTTACTGAGGCAGTGGACGTCTCGCCTCTTCTGCCCCACTCCACACGGCACTGAGCACTGGACAGGGAAGGAGAGAACGGTCGGGTGCATTATGTCCAGCCACACACATACACACCAGCAAGTAGCCCCTCTGTGCCGAGACAGAAACCCACAGCAGTGACTATTGGTAGGGTTTGCTTGCTGGCCAGAATTTGTTCTCTTCTCCTACAACTGCACGACTGGTTGTACATGGTTACATCCCTTGGTTACTGTTTACATGTGAAATGTGTAAGCAACATTCCCAGTACTTGTCAATGCCACCTTCTTTTGGCATGATGTAATTACTGTAGAAAAACACTAATTTGAGCATTTCAGAGAAACATCTTTTATCCTATTTTTAACAACAGATTATTCACAACGTAGACACACATCAAAAATGTAATAAATGAATTGCTACTCAAGACTTAAAATCATCAGTAATATTTTGTATGTATAAAATCTATGTGCATGTGTTGCTGTGTCTCCTCACGTGGTGTGGTGTAGGGGAGGAGAGGAGAGGAGAGGCAGTGCTTTGACTGACAGCTGTCACTCACGGGACTCCACTCGGAGCGGATCTGCCACTCGCTGCAGATCTTGAGCTGGCACGTGCTGGCCGTCTCGGGCCGCTCCAGGTGGCGACAGCGGCTGGTGTGCACATTGAGGGTGCGGTTGGCGTACAGCTGTCGGCACAGAACCTGCCGGTGCTGCATGCCCAGGCCGCAAGTCCTGCTACACTCTGACCACTCACCAATGTCCCAGCTGCATGGATAGAGCAGAGCAGACACAGGCATTCCAAAACGATTCCCTGAGGGTCACTGTACTATTATGCACTCAGATAACTGGCCCAGGGAAGTATTCCAAAAAAACTTGTTAATATCGTTTCTGGGTAAATGAATGGAAAATACCAAAACCATTACTAAAAGATTCACTAAATGTCACCATAACATCACTGTGACCACTGACACTGAATATATAACTGGCTAACAATAACTTACAAGGTTATAAAAACACGAGTAACCTATGTTACATTTCAAAAATGCATGTTTACATTTGATTGTCTGTGTTTAAGCGTGTGTGGATACGAAATTATGGGACCTCAACTCTACTTGTGTGTAAATGTGTGTGAATCTAACATGATGGGTGCTAAACTATGTCTGTGTGTGCTTGTGTGTGGATATGACATGAACTCTGCCTGTGTGTGCGTGTGTGTGGATATGACATGAACTCTGCCTGTGTGTAGGTGTGTGTGGATATGAAATGGCGGGTACTCACAAGGCTGGACAGGGTTCTGTATTGCAGGGCTCCTCCTGAGGACTGGGCTTGGTGGCGCGGTCACACAGTGTCTCTGACACGTGCGCATGGGTCACTCTGTGGACGCAGTTAAACACAGAGTACCTGCTGCCTGTGGAGGGGAGGATGAGGCAAGTTACTGCTTTGGCAGAATAGCAACCAGTTTCCAGCCGTGGCTATCTTGGGTTTGTACTGTCCACTCTTGTCTCACTGTTATAAAACATCTTATTGTATATTATGGTGTGTATAAAACACAATTAAATGTACTGTTTTCATGTATGATATTTTGATGGTAGTAGATGTCTGTGTCTGTCTTTTTGAATGAGAAATGCACACAAGAAACTGTACAACTGCAGTTCCCACCTTTGCCACAGGTGGCGCTGCAGTCTGTGGTGCCGGTGAGCTTCCAATTGTACTCCCGCTGCCAGCGGGGAGGCTGCGGCTGTGGTAACTGGTTGTCCGGCACCAGGGAAGGGTATCCACCCTGAGACCCCTGGTTGGACCCGCTGTAGCCGTCGTAGCGGTCAGTCACACCTTGGCCGTTAACTGCGTTCCCTGTGGAATGAGGCACACGCGTTTCTTTGAAGGGACTTGACTAATACGGTTTCTTTTCCAACGAGACACTGAAATCGTGCCTATGTGACTGGGAATATATCTGACCAAGAGGAGCACACAGAGGTTCTTTGTGTCTCTGTGGACAAGCATTAAAATTGACTCTTCCTACATCAGTCAAACCGATTATTTTAACAGATACAATTTTCTTTTCCAACATCCAAACAAGACAGAGCATGTCGGATTGAATATTCTTAAAGCTGACAAGCACACGCAAGCACACGTACACACACACACACACACACACACACACGCTCATATTTCCTGAACTTGAGGACACTAGCGCTGGGAATCATGCCTCTTTCCCGCCAAACATTCACCAAACAACACAATGAGAACTCGCAGGAGGTTTTTTGGCCGGGCCGTGATGTTGTGAGACGTGAGAGTCTGAGTGAAGCGTTCTGTAATAATCTCCCAGCGCGCTCGCAGCTGAAGCGGCACACTGAGGGAGCCATTCGGCACTCAGCACTCACCTCCTGCACCGCCATCAGTGGGGAGTTGGGGGCCTCGGCTGTTATCCAGGGGAAGGATGAACTCATAGTGAATGTCAGGATTGGGCTGCTGATAGATCATCTGAGAAGAGAGAGAGGAAGGGAGAGAGAGAGAGAGTTGAAGGAGAAGGTAGAGATTCACTCAGTAACATAAAAAGTAACATAAAAGAGGGGGAATTCGGGGGCCAGATCTCAGCTCGGGGGAGGAGGCCTGGAGGAGGTGCCGCAGCTAAGTGCGGAGCAGAAACACAGCCAGGATGGTGACAGGCTGACGACAGGCATTAATCAGATGAGGAGGGAGGAGGCGCAGGCACCCATGATCATCCATAACTCACAAAGACGTCCAGGATCTCGTTGGTAGGCCCCTCCGCCACGAAGGACTCGCCTGCCGTGCTGCTGATCTCGTTGGGCCGCCGGTACGTGAACATGGTCCCGACGCCTTCGTACCTCCCTGGCCGGTCGATGGCCCAGTTGCCATTGATGATGGAGCGTCCTGATCGACTGCGCAGAGCTGCACACAAACGCACACAAACCAAACATATCAAATGGGACATATTGATACAATGATCCATGAAATTCCTCTTAGGAAAAAGAGCCAGGATGTCTTGTGAGGACACTTAATTTTGTGTAAGCATGAAACCAAACTCATGCCTTCAGTTTGTCCTAAAATACATAACCATGCATGTGTAGCAGGTAGACCTTCTCTGCCTGCTATTTCCCCATAGCACCTGGAAGTGCTAATGAAGGGGGCGGGGCATAGGCATTTGAGCAATCTGGCACCAGTGGAGTGCTACTTAAGAGGGGCAGAAGCCAGTAGCAATGTAGACTCCACTGGTGTAGCCCCTGCCTGCTACCGTCGGGTATGCTGTCTCCCCATAGACATTTGTGGTTTTATATTTATGTATATTTGTGGTGTGTTCTTTGTTTAATCTTCTGTGTTCTGTTCTTTTAGGCAGCACAGTCATGCTGGAACAACATGGGGGTGCTGCTGTCTTGTCTTGTCTTGGTTTTGCTTTGGTTATTTTATGTTTGGTTTTGGTGTTGCCTGTCTTGTCCTTCTGTTTGTAACTTTCATCTTTATTTAGTAGGGAGGTGGCTCTGAGGGGTCTAGTTTAAGCACGCGTGTGATGTTTTGGTGTATTCCTTGTAGCTTTACTGTGTACCTTTGCTGTGTAACAGGTGAACCTTTCTTTTATGCTTGCATGGTATTGGTCTGAATTTCCATAGTTGCCACCCTCAGATCTCCACTTCCCTACCTTTGTCTTAATAAATATTGTTTTCCTGTAATTCATGTCCACTGTGTATTTACGAACCTGAAAGCAGTACAATCTCTAAAAGATTCCCTGATGCACTAGGCCTCAGGGTGCGTGAATCAGGCTACTGTGATTGGCCTTGCCCTTCTAAAATACCACCCTGTTTACATTCTGGTAAGTCGTTGGGACACATAGAACATGAATTCCAGGTATGTTAATTTGTTGGCAGATTGTTTTGTGGTTCTTGCTTTTTATTTCTAAGACAAGACAGCAGCCGGCCAGGAGATTATGGATCTGGAGGCTCTACCGACCAGCCTTCCTGTGGACCTCTCCTGCCATCCTCAGGCTCTCTGGAAGTTTTTGGGTGCCTCCTCTGGACCAACCCCCAATGCTTGGACCGAGTTGCAGGAGGGAAGCCTACTTAGCGACCACTGGTGTGGCATTGGCCTACCAGTTGGCAGGGATGTGACTTGGACAGGCGGCAGTCAGACCACGAGGTCTCCACTGGAGTTCTGGATAGGTGGCGGACTGCGGGTCTCCTGTGTTCTGGATAAGCGGTGGCGGACTGCGGGTCTCCTGTGTTCTGGATAAGCGGCGGACTGCAGTCTCCCTGTCCTGGATGGCCCGGCGCGACTGCGGAGTTCTCCTGTGTTCTGGATGGCGGCCCGGACTGCGGGTCTCCTGTGCTCTGGATAGCGGCGGACTGCGGGTCTCCTGTGCTCTGGATAGCGGGCGGACTGCGGGTCTCCTGTGCTCTGGATAAGCGGCGGACTGCAGTCTCCCTGTGCTCTGGATAGCAGGAGTGGGACTGCTGGGTCTCCAAGTATTTGGTTTTTAATGCCAATAGTCATGTTTTAATGTTTTTGGCGTCTGGGCTCTGTATATTGGGGACCTTATGTACTTTACCTGTTTCCCTGTTAGTCCACTGGGTCCCCCTCTGTATCAGGGTTGGGTCCACTGGCCAGGTCTTCTGTACCCGTTAAGGGATTTTGGCGTGCCCAATTAAAGGCGTCACCATGTTTTAATTTTGTTCTGTGCCTTAATCCCTGGTTTTAGACCAGGGACAGTTTAATGGTCAGTTGGAGCATGGGGGCGGCGACAATTCGGGGGGTGGATTGTAGCAGGTAGACCTTCTCTGCCTGCTATTTCCCATAGCACCTGGAAGTGCTAATGAAGGGGGCAGGGCATAGGCATTTGAGCAATCTGGCACCAGTGGGTGCTACTTAAGAGGGCCAGAAGCCAGTAGCAATGTAGACTCCACTGGTGGCCCTGCCTGCTACCGTCCGGGTATGCTGTCTCCCCATAGACATTTGTGGTTTTATGTTATGTATATTGTGGTGTGTTCTTTTGTTTAATCTTCTGTGTTCTGTTCTTAGGCAGCACAGTCATGCTGATGGGGAACATGGGTCGTGCTGCTGTCTTGTCTTGTCTTGGTTTTGCTTTGGTTATTTTTTATGTTTGTTTTTGTGTTGCCTGTCTTGTCCTTCTGTTTGCAACTTTCATCTTTATTTAGTAGGAGGTGGCTCTGAGGGGGGTCTGGATTTAAGCCGCGTGTGATGTTTTGGTGTATTCCTTGTAGCTTTACTGTGTACCTTTGCTGTGTAATAGGTGAACCTTTCTTTATGCTTGCATGGTATTGGTCTGAATTTCCATAGTTGCCACCCTCAGATCTCCACTTCCCTGCTTTGTCTTAATAAATATTGTTTTCCTGTAATTCATGTCCACTGTGAATTCTGAACCTCAAAAGCAGTACAATCTCTTAAAGATTCCCTGATGCACTAGGCCTCAGGGTGGCGTAGTCAGGCTACTGTGATTGGCCCCTTGGCCCTTCCTAGGTACCACCCTGTTACACATGCTTCCAAAAGAAATGTTGGTTTCAAGTTCTAAAATTGTCATGTAATCGTCTATAATGTAACCTCGAAGTTCATCTTTGCTAGAAGAAAGGCATCCTGAGATGTTACTAGAGCAAAAAATAACACATCTAGAATGAATTGAAATGCCATTCAGCAGTGAATATAAGAACACTGATGGTGTTCCTACCAACTGGAAATGATTTCACCAGCTGCCTCAAAAATGTTTTTATGGCAACACCAGCTTTCGTTCTGCGGTAAATAAAATGACACTCAAGGGCATTAGTATGGTTCTGTGCCATCGAGGGGTGAAGCCATGTGTCTGCACTTGGGAACGCGGTCATTAATTTAAGGATTTCTGTTGAAGAGCAGCGACAGATTCAGCATAAGCCACCCTCACGGCCTCGTACCTTCCCCAGCTTTGCATACTGTCGCAGTGGAGGCCACATGATAAGCCCAGATAAGCCTGATGTTATTTACACAGCAGACCGGGCGAATAGCTCAGGCTATAATTACGCAAACCCGCAACACACACACAGTGATTGCACAGGATTAGGACGAGATTCACAAGCATTCCTTTCTATTCCAGGGACTGAGGTGTTCTTTCTCTATAGGGGGGAGCCAAAGGGAACAGCATTGGAAAACAAAATGGCCATCCAGATCTGAACTGCAGATACACTGAGTTGATGTTATTTAAGTCGCTCTCCGCTGCTCTTTGAACCAAACCCACCTCACAGCAGGAAGCCCAGAACAGCTACACTTATTGAATAAAAGCCGGTTTTATATGTCACACAGAGTTTGGTTCTAAAACGCTATATCCACCATTTAAAAAAAAAAAATTATAAATTGTTTGTTTACATTTTGTTTCGCAAGTATTTTCAGTAGAACTATAATTGGGTATTGATATTTGATTTATCCTTACTCAAAACAGCAATTTGATTGATATTACCTGAAATACACAATTAAATAACATGACTTTTTAATGTTTTTACAAATGGAGATATAGCGTTTTGGAACCAAACTCTTCACATGTGGTTGGGCTGAGACTGAACAGGGAATTGAGGTGAGGTGAGAAGGGAAGAGGTTAAGAGATGATGGCTGGGATGGAGGCTCAGGAGGGGTTTTCCTCTGAGGTGTTGGTCATCATCACATCCACCACCACCACCACCACCCCATGGGGACGAGGTGCCAATCCAGAGGATGTTACAGAAGTTCAAAGCTTTTCATTACAGGACATCTAAACCACTTCCGAAACTCCACCAACCTGCATGCATTGCACAGCCGCTGAAAGGCTAGACTGTTCCAAGTATGTGCACATACCCGGGCAGGCGCTCAGACTCATGCACAACCTCACACACTCATATGTACACACACACACCAACTCACACATTTGCACCAAGGGACATACAGTCACACACAAGCATTCACACACAGAGAAACCCATTTCCACTTGCTAAAACACACATATGAGCATATCAACTTCATATACATTCTCTCTCTCTCACACACAAACACACACACACACACACAGACTAAACACACAAACAGAACACACATAAATAAACCCTTTGTAAACTCTCTACTACAGCACAGCATGGCATTGCTCTGTATTGACACCGCAAGGTGCTCTGATCATCCCAGGGTGATCTCATAAGTCAGGACTATTCAATTAAAAATTAAGTTGGGCCAGATTTTCAAACCAAGAGATTGAGCTGGGCCAGACAATTTTCAGCAGCTGGTAGGATAAGCAGCAGATATAATGACACATTTTTAAATCAACACAAATGAATATATAGGCCTATTGAAAAACAAGTAGCCTAATGTTTACATTTATTGTTTTCCTTTTTTTTTTTCATTGGACACAGGCACATTAAAAACGGCATCAAACTTTTTCATGTGCTTGTATCAGATGTGTGTGTTTGTAAACATGTAAACTCTCCCATGCCCACATCCACGAATGTCCTTCTAGTTAACATATTAAAATGAGTGTGATTGTGGGAGGAGAGAGGGTGGAGTGTAATGCTCGTGCATGTGCGCTTAATTTCACGTTAATCGGGATGTTTTTCAGGTTTGCACGTACGCAATGTTTTAGTATGAAATCCACGCAAGTCTTTGTACATGAGGCCCCAGGCTACTAGGGATTTCTGTAGGATTTTTTGAAGGCTCGCGAAATGTTTCTTTCTCTGGCAAAACTACGGGCTGGGCCACTCAGAGGTTGATTCTGGGCCACACGTGGCCCGCGGGCCGCCAATTGAATAGCCCTGTCATAAGTCATAAGTCTGTTTATATTACATACATCTCTCAACTCAGTCTCTTATATATTATATATGTCTTTGAGCATTGCATCTCTGAGCCTGGCACCCTGGGTGGCTTCGTAGTGTGTGCCGCCCTCTATGGTGCCCTCTGTGAGACCCTGTGCCAGGCCAGTGGTGAGGAAATTCCTCGCTTTCATTTAAAAGGGACCAACGTGCAGGAGAGAGATGGGACCCCTAATGAAAGCTTGTTTATACCCCCACCCCCAAAGGGATCGGCGCAACCACAGCAGGGGTGGAGTAGAGGAGGAGCAAAGGAGGCTGAAGTCAGCACTGAGCAGAGGCATGGCTCTCGTTAAGGAGAAGTCTCCCACAATGCAAGGAGACAGCCCCTCTCTCTCCGAGCGGCTCCTGAGCCAGCCACAGGCTGGCCGACGCACTCCTCCATTGCGCTTTGAAGCCATTATGGAGCCTGTCCAGCGAGTGCATTATCAACTGGGGGATTCTGAGGGGAAGGAAGCGGAGGTTTTCCTGACACTGAAAGCGATAGTAAAGGGGGAAATAAAACACAAAAAAGTCAAACTTTCCTCCTGTCTCAGCTGCTTTTTAATTAAAGGAATCCAATCAACTTTACAAGCAGATGTTCCCTGCAAGCAGAGGAGCCGGGTAGGTTCGGAAATGAACCCGCGTGACCACAAAAAAGTGCTGATTCGGTTAAAGGGCTTTTATGAGTCACTTTTGCCGATACTCGGGCTTCCCTCTATTTTACTACAGAGCTAAATGTGAAACATTATCTTAAAGTCAGCCAGAGGAAGCTTCCGCACAGCTCCTGGAAAGAGTGCCTAGTCATGCTTCACAGAGAAGAAAAGGCCAGATTCAACTCTCAAGTGCTCAGCAAGGACCAATAGAGAAGTCCCCTTACCTCTTTAAAGAACAGTACTGAAAGGATACCACTAAAATGTCTCCACTGAAGTCTCCGTAGTTATATACACCCTAGAATATCATTGCATGACTATAAAGATCCATATATCGTAATCCTGTCAACTGGGGTCTAAGCAGACAGCATCCAATGCCAGCAGAGTGTGTACATGGGTGTGTGTGTGTGTTTGTGTGTGTGTGTGTGCGCGCGTGTGTGTGTGTGCATGTATGTGTGTGTGTGTGTATGTATGCGTGTTTGTGTATGTATGCGTGTGTGTGCTGACTGCCATGACCCTCTCGGCCACTCACCGAGGTAGTTGCGGCTCTTCACCATCTCGGTGATGTTGATCTTGGTGGCCCCCTCTGGGATCTCCACAATCTTGTGATAGCCCACTTTGGTCAGGCTGTGCTTGAACTGGCCCGACACCAGCCGGCATGCCGTGTTGTCTCCGCCGCACACCCCACACCTGTCCATCACCTTGCCCAGGTACTCATCACAGCCCAGCGTCTAGAGGTGGGGAGAGACACAGAGAGAAGAAGGAAATAATAAGGTCAGGGGCATAACTGAAAGACGAGATAGAGAGAGAAACAGGAAAGAAGAAAAGTTAGGAAGGAGAACAAAAGAGAAGAGCACCCTTTTAACATTCTCCAGCAAGCAAAAGCCATCCCAAAGCTGCCAAATGTAACAAGGGTTTGTTCTTTTTGTACAATTGTATTTGCCAGGATAAATTAATTTAGACATTCATAGGGATAAATAAATAGTTCATCCACAAAATGGTGCCCCCATCTCCATGCTTGTGACGGCTGACTCATGTTTCACAGCACACAAGGCCTTAAATGGCAGAATCCTTTTCAGGTGGAGATTTGCATGAGCTTATGATGGAGCTGTGTGTCTACCAGGTCCAACCAGGCACAACACATGTTCCACATATATTCTGAAGAAGACTTCTTGCTGGTGTTTATAAATGTAGGAGATTTGAATGTGTGTTTGACCAAGGGGAACTCAGCAGTGGGCTTCCCAAACTGCCTAGACTTGGTGAGGGAGGAGAGAGGAGGTGGTCCCCTGATTTATTTATTTGCAAATGTACATACTGTATGTATATGTACTGTATATATACTCTTTTGATCCCGTGAGGGAAATTTGGTCTCTGCATTTATCCCAATCCGCGAATTAGTGAAACACACTCAGCACAAAGTGAACACACAGTGAGGTGAAGCACACACTAATCCCGACGCAGTGAGCTGCCTGCTACAGTGGCGCTCGGGGAGCAGTGAGGGGTTAGGTGCCTTGCTCAAGGGCACTTCAGCCGTTCCCTCTGGTCGGGGTTCGAACCGGCAACCCTCCAGAATCCGAAGCGCTAACCAGTAGGCCATGGCTACCCCCCAATGTGTGAATGTGTGTTTGACTAAGGGGAACTCAGCAGCGGGCTTCCCAAACTGCCTAGACTTGGTGAGGGAGGAGAGAGGAGGTGGTCCCCTGATGTCCAGGGATGATGGTGAGCGGAGGCAGTGGTATGGAGGAGCCTGGGGGGCAGGGAGGGGTGAGTTGGTGATAACAGCTCACCAGAGGCAAGAGTGGCCTTAAAAATGAGCGATGCTCTGCTCTCCTGTGCTGCTCTTGGACCCCGGCCATCCCAGCGCAGTCATCTCTTAGGGGAAACAAACGAATGCCGGGCTACGACCACCTTGAGAACAGCGAGCCTGTGAATCTCCAGCGCTCCCAGACATGGCCCCCTCATGGGCCATTTCATCCAGATCTTAACCGAACCCTTCAGGGATTCCCTGTCTCACCAAACAGGCCTGTCCGCGGGAACCCTGTGGAGTGGACGCCCTGCAGCAGGCAGATCCATCTCCGGACTCCTTCACACTGTAGATACCCCTATGGCCTTTAAGACATGAATGCTCTGTTGTTACCAAACCGGCCATATGCGCGGACCTGATGCTAAAGCCAGCACAGCACAGGAGAAAGGGATTGCATGAGGTGTGGTAATGTTTGAATGTGCGAGTGTATGTTTGTGTGTGTGTGTGTGTGTGTGTGTGTGTGTGCACAGCTCAATGCACCATAAGCACACCACGCATGCACACACGCACACGCACACACACACACACACACACACACACACACACACACACACACACACACACACACACACACACACACACACACACCAATATGCTCAAAAGCCAAGCCACACAACACAGTCCTCTCTCCACGGGACACAACTGATGAAAGAAGGGTCCGGAAAAAAAGTGTGGCCCTGCTGGCCGGTCGTCAGGGTCATCCTGGGGTGAGAAAGGTGCCATCAAAGGAGTTCAGTCAGGGGCATCGCGATTAGGAGAGAGACTCAGAGACGGAGGGCCACCTCTGCCAATGGTAACACACTGCCCCCCTGAGGGCCTCCTGCTTACCCAGAAAGCCCCTCTGCTGGCGCATGAACAGAATCCCTGTATCGGATGACAAAACACACTCTGTGCAGTGGAGCCCGAGTATGTGGAGCGTCCGACCGCAGTGAGAATGTTTTTCCACCTCCGTGGAACGACAACAACATCGTGCTTGGACGCTGTGCAGTGGCATCCCCAGCGTCGCTTCTCCAGGATCAGGCGGCGCCCACGGCACTCAATCTAAACATGTAAGATAAATAAAACAACACACACACACACACACACACACACACACACACACACACACACACACACGCACACACACACAAACACAGATCTACCCTCCTCTCGTGTCCTCCTTCCACCCTTCTCCATGTCCTCACAGCCAAGCTCAAAATGTCAGGAGCATCCTCACAGCTGAAGGTTGTCCTGAACCAAGTCCCACAAACACACACACAAAGCCCCGCTTTTCTTACCATACAAACACACACACACACACACACACACACACACACACACACACACACACACACACATACAGAGCATGCATACTTACTCACAGCACACTCAAACCCACATATGCTCCAAGACCCCGAAAGCCGCTGACACTCAACCATCACCACGATTTTCTCCAAGGCTGTATTTGTGTATTCCCTGGAGGGGGCGAAGGGCTGGCTTCCTCCCATAAAGCTCTGCTCTGACAGGCAGGCAGGCAGAGGGGTTATCTGTGGCTGTGTGCCTGGGAAAATCACTAGATATGAATCCATTTATACACACACACACAGAGACCCGTGATTTAGTGCCCTGCAGCCAGCATCAGTATGGATGAAATACGAGATGACTGCATACAGGGCTGCATTTGTGGAAAAACAGCAGAATGGAGACGGAATGCGGGCACACTGCCCCCACCCTTCAGTCCTGATCCACAACCAAGGGCTTTATACTTTGTAAAATGGATGTGCCTCATGCAGACAGTAAAAGTCATGAATGGAAACGTTTCAGATTCTTTCTGAAAAGTGAATCACCACCAGTCCTTGAGGAGCACTGGGATGTCAAGATGGTCTTCAAGATAGACAGGTCACCAACATATCGTATAAACAAATCCTTTCATTCAATTCTTATCTGACCTTTTACTGTTTCATCAGATTTCGTTGTAGTGGCTGTGAGTTGCTGTAGCATGAGTGTATATGTGTGTGTGTGTGTGTGTGTGGGGTATAACCTAAAGACCAGCTCTCTCAGGGCCAGATGTACTAACGCTTTGTTTCCACTTCAGGCGATGATTTGTTTATGCAAAAAATTAGTGCAGGTATATATAAAAAGGCCGCAATGATGTAAAAGCGCAAACTGCCTGTCGCGGGAGCTGAAAGTGGCAGATTGCGTTTGTCATGTCATGCATATGCATTCATGGGAGGATCCAGGGGAAAGTGGGAGTTTAGCGTAAAAAGATGGGAGGGGAAGAGTAAAGAGCCTAATTATGTATTTCAAGGGTATGTACAAAGACTGCTCCTGAAAGTGCTGCCTATTCTATTCTACTACTAAATACTTCCGCCTTTGTAAAAGCAGGTGTTAATCCAAATTGCAGTTCAATGCGTCAATAAGAGAACCTTTCAAAGACAACAGAATCGCTATTTAGAGCACCAGTTTTTGTGGTGAAAGTATTTGTACTACCAAAAGCAACCTTAACTTTCGTTGGCCTTTCTAATGTCTTACTTTCACTTTCACGCCATTCACTTAAACTTTCCTACTTGCTAGATTTGACCAATCTTCCATAGCCTACTTCACGAGCACAAGTAGTTTTGAGTAGAACTACTGATCTTCATTATCTCCCTGCTTGTTTACATCTTATCATGTATGGTATTATTTCATGATCGCTAAACGTTTGATTCTTTTAATGTTGTCATCAGTTAACTTCATTCAACTGCGCTTGTACTGTATGTAGGCTGCCATTCAGTTGTGGGACGCTCAGAAATTGGCGTTTATGGGCGGAGAAAGGCAGAGAAAGGCGCAGTTTACACTAAGGATTAAACGATTGATAAATATGACGGAAACTTGGGTCTGACAGCGTTCGCAATCTGCGGTGTGTCCATGACGCTGATAACGCTACGTTCGCAAATGTACGTACATCTGGCACTCAGTGTCACCCACACTACTGTGATATGGGCACATGTGAAAATGCACCTATTTGACACGTAACCTCGACGGTTCTGTTACAGTGAACAGCAGAGAGGCAGGGTAATGAGCCTGTTTAAACAGCTTGCAGGGACCATGCCGCTGTTTCGACTGCCCCGCAGGACAGCCACACTCCCTTTTAATAAATGTAAAAACAAGCACAGCGGGAGCCAGATTTTTCCTTTTGGAGGCATCAGCTGTGTTTAAGTGTTTGATTCAGCTTGTGCCAACAGCATGCTCCTCTCTTTCCCTCTCCCTCTCCCTCTCTCTCTCTCTTCTACAACCTGCTCTCTGTGGGTGGCTTGCGTTGTTTTGGCACAGGATGGTACGCCATCCATTCAGGAGTGCTGTAATTGAGATTTAAATGTCACTAAAAATCCCCCTTCATCTGGAAATGGTTAGACGTGTGAGGATCGAGACGAGGGAGTCGGTAGGACACGTAAGTTCTCGCATCTATTAGTTGAGAGAGAAATGTCTAGGCCTACCGCTGGCCAAGCCTCTACACCAAAAAGCCAAAGGCTCAGAGAGCTTTGCACGATGATAAATAAATATGTTGAGGATGGTATGTGTTCTTTTTTCCTGGTCACCATGATCCTCCAGCTCACTGCAACACAAGTTATGGCTCCATAAATATCTTTGTTCCCAGATAATATCAACATATTCTTGTACACAGCATCACTTTCACTGCCAGTGACATTATTTATCTTTGTTTTGTTTTTGTTTTTGAGGGACATGTACATATACGTGGCAAGCAGCCCAGTACAGACCACCATTTTCAGAAAGTTTTCTTTCACACAGAAAATATTTCATCCCTCTATTCATGCATGATAAATGTAATACAAATAACCACCATGATTAATATGATTACTCTAGAGTGTTGCATATTTGTGTACTCAACTTTAACTCAACGTTACTCCATTTGTAGCGTCAGGGAAATGTGTACTTGTGTGGTCCTATAGAGAAACTTCAGTGGAAGTGCCCGTGCTGAATCTGCTGTGTACGTCATACAAGAGACTATGCCATATGAGTTAACTTAAGAGAGTGTTAACTGCACACATAATGGACTGTAATTATATAATGAACTGCAATTATGTTTATTTCTCCTCACAGTCTCACTTCTTTTTCAGCCTGTAATTAATCTCTAAATTTGTGAAGTTATTGTACAGTTAATCTTTAAAAGATCCACTCTGACACTGAACTAACCACACTTACTGTAAGAGGACAAAAATACTACCTTGAATTTATATTTTAAAAAAAGCGAAGCAGAAATTCCTCGGTCAAGTGAGAAAGATGTGACTAAATTTACTGCTCGAGTGTGGGAACATAATGATCTGCCCTAACCCCAACTCTCAACAATGATTAATTTAGACCTGAGTGTAAGCAGAGCTAATGAAAAAGGCAGATGCTTCGCTTGTTATTATGCGCTCAACATGCAGATTGTCAAGAGGTGGCTGTGCTGATTTACTATGACACTTAATCCTTTAGCTACGGCTATGGACTGAGCCCGGTGCCCGGGAGCTTTGAACTGCCTGTGAGGCTGTGTGTTCTGCAGTCTCGACAGTGGGAAAGTGAATAGTTCTGAGTGACTTCATGCCTATGAGCAGGAAGTCTTGGCACAGTCTTGGCACAGTATTAAGTAACAGCTCCATCTTTTCATTTACTCTTGGGCTCTACAACAGATCCAGAGCAATCCATCAACAAGCAAATAAACAAATGTTTTGATTGTTCGCACATTGTTTGTGTTTTCAATAACTGAAAAACAGTCTTAAGAGAACCCCAGAGAAGTTGTGCACTCTAACAGCAGATATGTCCAATCTCTTCATAAATACACAACCACATATTTGACTTGTACGGTATGTCATATGGTTGCCATAATGAAATCTCATTATCTAGACATAGTTAATGTGCTTTATAGGCATCCGTATATGCAGAGATCCATTACTATACAGTAGACAAAACTCTGCCCAGAGGCAGGATGTGAGGGTTACTGACTCCAACAGGTGAGCAATGAATTAAGACACCAGCAGCACCTCAGACACAGCCTGCAGATGTTCCCAGCTGTTGCACATTCTCTTCATTTATCAACCCCATCATCTACATAATCCTAGGATGCGGCTCTGTGCTTTGGCTCGATCGGCTCGTTCGGCTCAAACACAGTATGCTTTCATTAGCGAGAAGAGCTCTCGTCCAAGAGAGAGAGTTCCAGTGAGCCATGCTTGGAACTTCGCTTTGGGTTTAAGACTCCATCCCTGGACTTGCCGGCCTGGTCAGGCCAGATGAGACATTCCCACAGTGATTTTTAACAGAGCGCCAGGAGACAGAAACCTTGACTTCATTTCAAGCCACAAGGTCACTAATGTCATGGTGTAAACAAACAAACAACTAAGAAAGAACTTTCGAGTAATGGAAATCTTTCAAATAGTTTTTTCATACATGATCATA
>NC_063202.1:18549012-18586512 GCF_017589495.1 Alosa alosa
CTTAAATAACCCTGGTATTTCTGTTATTTGGATCCAATGAGTGAGACCAAAGCAAGCGTTTGAAATAAAACTTTAGGCTACTGTATTCTCCTGATAACGTGAGTGGAATGGATTTAATGTAGACGTGAACATAAAAAGACGCAGAGTGGCTACATTACAGTGCACATTTTGCGGTGAAAATGTTCCGCCTTTTAAGATCAGGTGTAGCCTAATCCGAATCATAATTAAAACCATAAATTAGACAACAGAATCAGTAGGGTACCAGTTTTGTTTCATTGTACCAGGACTACTGTATGTCAAAAGCAGGCTCAGATGAAGCTGGGAAGGATTAAACACATGGTTTCCACACCACGGTAATCAACCGTGATAATCATGATATTTAAAAAGAAAACGGTAATTGTTATCGTCAACATTTTTATCGCGGTTTACCATTATACCGGTAATCGTTACATCCCTAAATGCAATACTGTATATAGATGCCCATTATCAGCAACCATTCATCCAATGTTCCAAAGGCAGATTATGTTTACTAATCTGATATCATTTTAAAAGGCTGACTGAGCAAACATTGGAGAACCCTTTTGTAATTATGTAAGCACATAATGTAATCTGAAAACTGCTGCTGAACAATGCAACTGATTTCAGCTGGTATTCTGTCTATAATGGAGTGGAATGGAAATTTCTAAGTGACAAACTTTTGAACGGCAGTGTACATTAAAAGTATATTAATTCATATGTATAATATGCATAATCAGGCTCACTTCTATGGATACCAACCAAAAGTGGGTCAAATTTACTTTTGCAAGAATTTTCCTTTTTTGTTTAAAACAGACAAAATGAAATCCTTTATCTTATTGTGGGTGCTATACTCCCTTGCGTCAGAACTGTGTGCTACCTCTGCCGGAGTGGTGATGGTGATGAGTGACAGTGGCATGGCAGGAGATGTTGAGCCCCGTCGTAAAGAGGCCTCGTCAAACAGAGCGACACCCACAGAAACCTCACGCAGGGCATGAAGCCAGGGGCCCAGCGGCTAGCTGGATTGCACCCCCAGCACTTGTAAACCGGGCCGAAATAGCACTAACACTGCTGCAGTTAAAACGCATTGGGTTTCTTCCTCTTTCTGTGTGTGTGTGTGTGTGTGTGTGTGTGTGTGTGTGTGTGTGTGTGTGTGTGTGTGTGTGTGTGTGTGTGTGTGTGTTTATGAGGATACGTGGAATAAAGCTCACATAGGGAGAAAATAACGCAGGGTGCTGACAAAACAAGTGGGTGAGTGTCACTGAGAAACAGCAAGGTACCTGGGGGGGAACAGGGTGAGAGCGGGTGAGTTTACCACAGACCTGTCTGCTTTCTCTGACCTGGGAAAATGGCTCTCAGGTCAGCCAGCTTGGAAAATAAGCCACACTGTCGTTCTTGTGAAAAACCCATGAGACTCAGTCCTGACAAAGAGCTCAAATTCAGCCAGTGCTAATGTTCTTTATCGAAGAATTGTGAACAGACCAGAAGCTTTTCTACACAGAGGAGATCAAATAAGCTGGAGCACTTAGGTTAAGAGAAAACAGCCAAAAAAAGAACTACCAAACTATTAACAAAATAACACTGTCATAACTGCTAATGTCACTTGAATTTCCCCTTGGGGATCAATAAAGTATCTATCTATCTATCTATCTATCTATCTATCTATCTATCTATCTCTATCTATCTATCTATCTATTTTTTCCTAATTCACCAACATGCAAACTAGTTCTGAGTTGAACAAGAACACCACATTCCAGATCCACATGGGGTTTCCCTCTTCCTCCAGTGAGGAGAGAGGGAGTGAGGGGACCCTCTCTACCACCGTGCCCTGATGAGGTGAGCTGTCGGCGGGCTTACCTGTGCCCAGGGCTTCCCCAGGAACAGCGTCTGTAGCCAGAGCAGCATCAGCATGGCCAGAGCGGACAGCATTCTCGAGCCCCGCAGCCAACCAGCCAGCCAGGCAGGCAGCCACACAGAGCCCAGAATCGACCACTCAGCACCCCACACGCCACAAGTCCAGTAGCAGCTCTTGACTGTCTCCTTCTGTCGCTCACACGCGCTCACTCCCCTGTCTCTCTCCTTCTCTCCCTCTCTCTCTCTACTTCTCTCTCTCTCTCTCTCTCTCTTCTCTTCTCCCCCTCTCTTCCTCTCTCCTTCTGTCCCTTAGACTCACTCCCTCACCCTCTCTCCCTTCTCTCTTCCCCTCTCTGTCTCTCAATTACTCTCTCTGTGTGTGCTGCGGCGGTCCTCCTTGCCTTAACTGTACCACAGATTCAGCGCCAGCTCCTGGCTGCCTCCCTCTATCTCTCCCGTCCTCCCTCCCTCTCTCTCTCTCTCCCTCACTCCTTCTCTCTCTCTCTCTCTCTTTCCTATCCTTCACTCTCCCTATCCTCCACTGTACCTCCAAGCAACGCCAGGATCTCTGGGCTTGTAAACTGAGCCGGGGGAGGTACGGACTGCTGGTGGGGGAGGCTGCAAAAGAGGGAGAGGAAAGAGGGATGTGAGAGGATGATGAAACAACAGAAAGAAGAGAGAGAGAGAGAGAGAGAGAGAGAAAGAGAGAGAAAGGGAGAGAGAGATAGAGAAAGAGAGAGAGAGAGAGAGATGTGGAGATGTGGAAAATGCCAATGTAGAGGAAATTCAAAGTGTAGAGAGGGCAAAGTTAGGTGAGGGCAAATACAGACAAGAAAAAGATAACTGAGGAAGGTACTGAGAGAAGGTACTTCTGCTTCCAGAAATTCCAGAAGGGAGAGAGAGAGGAAAGAGAGAGAGGGAGAGGAAGAGGGAAAGAGGAAGAGGGAGAGGGAGAGGGAGAGAGAGAGAAAGAGTAAGAGAAAGACTGAGGGAGACTTGGGGAAACAGTTCAAGGAAGAAAATCCCAAAGGGCCGTAATAAACATCAGGATACAGCCAGTGCTGGCACTGCCACACTTCGTCTCGCATAGATCTCAAATACAGCCGCAGTAACGGTTACCGCAGCTGTCCGACCGTATCAATACTGTCCCCACACCACCCCTTGTGAAAGCGCACGTTACAACTGCTTTACTGCGTGCCACGTCGTGTACGCTGGAAAGAGCCGAGCGCAGCCAAAAAAGGGAGAGCCCAAAAAAAGAGAAAAAGACAGCACTCGCTCATCATATGGTTTTCCTATTGCTTGCTCTATTGTTTCCACAACATTAAACCCTAATTCTTCAAGACACATTCGAGTGGCTCTGGCCGCTTGGCCAGCCGCATATAAAGTTATACGACCGAAGGCAAATGCCCAGAGGAGTGGCCGGCTACAGGGGCCGCTGGACCCGAAGCGCGTTCCTGCAATCTGCTTGAAAGATGACAGAGAGGTGCTGACACAGATTTTCACATCTGATGTGGTTTTGAGGGAGACCGCATCAACCGGACGCTCCGTATCAAATGTAAAAGTATCAGCAGAAAAGTGTGGCAAACTCGGCAGCTTTAATCATTTAACTCCCCTTGCCTAAGCATGTGTGCATTAGATGGGGAGTGTGTGTGAGAGTGTATTTATGAATGTGTGTGTGTGTATGTGCGCGTGTGTGTGTGTGTATGTATGTGTGTGTGTGTGTGTGTGTGTGTCTGCGTGTGTATGTGGGTGTGTGTGTTTGTGTGTGCGTGCTTGCATTAAAGTTTGTGCATACAGATGTTGCATGCTTTTGAGGGCGTGTTGATATGTATCACACTATTTGCGTGCAAAAAGAGAGAGAAGGAGAGCGAGGGACAGAGAGAGAAAGGGTGTGTGCTCGGTGTATGCGTGTGTGACCTTGCCAATTTCATTCTGACACACTCAACATCAGTCAGTAGGCGCTCCACCCTCTCCCTCTGGCTATAGGTGTCTTGGCGCTATCAGCGACGCCTGCTTGCAGCTTAACAGTCCATCAGAGCCTGTGCGCTTGGCCCCCGCTCGCCGACAATTATGGCAGGACTACCAGCACGTCGGTGAAATGAGATCACACTGCCCCAGACAACCATTTATCCATTGGCTCTGTCAGCTGCGTGCCGTCGACAGAAAGCTCCGGAAAATTGGGCCCATCATTCCGGCACGTCCACACGGAAAGCCTGAGGGGACGGGGCATAACCAAGGTGTAAATCCTGCGCTGGGCTCCACAGCGCTGGGCTGCACCTGGTCCTGACTGACCGGCTGAGCCTCAGTGTGGGCGGCCGGCTGTGTGAAGTGTGCTTACTGTGCTCCCCGTGACGGACAGGACGGACATGGACATGGACATGAACATGAAGCAGAATCTCTCCCAGAGCAGCGAGGTGTGACCCCAACAGCTGCTTGTTCTGGAGGTGGTGGAGGAGGTCTTGTCCAGAGCACGGTTCGTTCCGCGTGTGTCTCCACTAAAGCCAGAGGCATCTCTGAGTGTCTTGCTACAATGATGAACATCCCTGATTTCTTCCCAGTCTTCCAATGAATACATATTCTTCTGTCTCCACTAATCCTACTCATGTGGCTGTTTTGGGGTCAGTGAGTGTCCTGGTCCGGAAGTGGAAAATTCCATCTTGGCTTTGTTCAGCTGCAACCTACAGATCTCTAGCATTTACCCAAGCTCCACGCCAAACTCGCCTCCACACCCAGACATTCCCCTGTGTTTCCATAGAGTTTTTTTCCCAGGCAGTGTAGCAGGTTGCTTGCAATGTATTACATTGTGTTAGACAAGGGTCTTTAAGAGCAGATCACAGATAGGACAAATCCACTGACAAATCCACCGCTGGCTCTAGGGCAACCTCATTCCCAGCTTTCCTCCTGGTTACTGAGTAGAGCACCTACTGGCCCCCTTTTACTTCCTGTTCTGTGGTAACCATAGAAAACCCTGTCTGGACAAGCGATACTCATTCCCACTCACAGAGATCTATTGCAGATAAGACCGAAACCCCACAGGACTGTGTGTGTGTGTGTGGGCACAGGGGCATATCCATAGCTACTTTATTTGATCTGGCCGTGTCAGAAAAAAAAACGCTCCCCTTGTGAAAATAGATTGTGGTTGATGTGGGAGATGAAACCATACTGAGGAGAGAAAGGGGGAAAAAAATCTACGTTCTTTCTCTCTCTTGTATCTGGGATTTGTATTAGCTGTACAAGGCCAGGCATGTAGGTCCCCTGATTGTTTCCTTCGGGCGATGTATTTGACCGAGGAGAGCAGGCATGGGAGGGATGCTAATGAAGAAAGCAGGTGGCCGAGCAGGTCGGAGGGAGGGGGTCGCTGTCACTGTTTATCTTGGGCTCTTTCGTGGACCGTCGACCCAGCTGACTGAGCAGGGGGCTGGGGCGGGTTGGGGGCTGGGTTGATACCGGTGTCCAGCTCACTTCAGCAGGTTCACGGTGGGGCTCAGTGTCTGTCAGACAGACCAGAGACTCCACTAAACCACCTGTGTTGGATGGGCGATGCTTCTTCACACGGCTCGTTAAAGAGTGTGTGGTTGACCGAGTGCCGCTGCGATAAGGCCCTTAAGCAACACATCCCCGCTCAACACATCCTCTCTCAGTCAAACACAAAAACACACAAATGGTGCATTCCTGTCACACACTGGAACCATGAAAAAATACAAAACACAACATTAGTGGGAGCACAACAGCAGCAGCAGCACTGTGTGTGTGTGTGTGTGTGTGTGTGTGTGTGTGTGTGTGTGTGTGTGTGTGTGTGTGTGTGTGTGTGTTGTGTGTGTGTGTGTGTGTGTGTGTGTGTGTGTGTGTCCAGAGAGGCTGCAGGTCCCAGCAGAGTTTCACAAACCCAGTTGAGCACTGGAGACTTCATGAGTAACGACACCCGTGAGAGGGACCATTGAGGGACCACAGCACTGTCAGCACCATTAGTAAAGATCAGATGATGAATCAGTCATGGCAGGGCACACTCAGCAAGAGAGAGAGAGAGAGAGAGAGAGAGGGGAGATAGAGTGAAAGAGAGAGAGAGAGAGAGAGAGAGAGAAAGAGAGGGGAAAAAAGCAGAGTTCCCTGCACAGAAGAGTGACTTCAGCATCTTCAGCCTGAGATGTAGAAACTGAATATGAAGGAGAACAGAATGAGAACAGGCCTTCCTAATGACCGCAATACACCAGGCCAGGACAAACACTGAGGGGGAAGTCAGTAAGGAAGGTATGACCCATTCAACTCATTCAATGTGGAAATCAATCTGCCACAATTAAATGTACAATAGCTGCAAAGGATATGTTAGGACACACATGGTCAACACACATCCAGAGCTGAGAGCATCATCTGATCTCCCTGCAGAGTAGATGGTATTGAACATGGAGGTAGGGGGTATTTTATATTCAATTGTAGCTCAGCCAACATAATTAGCTAGGATGTGATGATGAAGCCAATACAGCGAAGCTAGTATGGTAGAACAGATCTGAGGACAGTGCTGTCATGCTATATCCGCAGAGCGACTACCGTACAGGAGAACTCCACTTAGCTTGGCCCACACACACAGGCCCTAAATCAGAGCTGACAGCCAGGACTCACACCAGCTCTGCCTCCTCCACAGTCTAGACCCATAGCTGCACTCCTGTTCCCCATGGAGGCCGAGTGAACACTGGACCCGCAAACACATAGACACATATACACACACACATACATAAATACATGCACGCACACACTTACACCCATGAAAATAAACATACAAACATACACACACATACACGCGCAGGCAGATACATAACATCCCATCAAGTTCTAGGGAGATAATTTAGCCCTTGGCCAAGCACAGGAAATGACTGTGGAGGTCTGGGGGAGGACTCTGAAATGACTTCTACCACCCAGCCAGTCTAAACGACTTTACGGCCTCTCTTTACACCCATCTCCACCAACCCCAGCTGATGGTTCCTCAAGACGCAAAAAAGCTGACAGGCCGATCGACCAGGATGTGCACCTTGCCAAGAGCAATGAGCATTTATTACCTTCGATTGTGCCTATATTTACACAGTTGTTTTGATAAACGTCTGCATCAGCAGCGTGTTGATGGCTTTTTTATTTTATTGGGTAAGGGGGAAAGGCCGCAACACGTCTCTTTCACGTCTAAAAGCTCCAGTGGAGCTGGAAAACCTCCGATGGATAGTGTGTGTGCATCCTGTGTGGGGGAAACAGCCCATCCAGATGTGAGTAGGAATGGTAGGCCCCATGACACTATGTACACACACACACACACGAACCCTGAAGCTTTACTTTTCCATAGTGTGAAGGAGGTAAACACGGCCCCAGTGAGCAGGTCAAACGCCATGCTGTCACCTGAAGTGCACTACAGAGGAGCTACTGTCGACCCAGACGAAATCCTTTACAGATGCACAAGCCCGCCGTGGAGGAAGGAACCAGCACAGCCTCTTAGAACTGCCCCCACTGCACCTGTACATCACTCTAGAACTCAACCTAATCACTCAGCACCTCCACACAAGAACTTACACACACATACCAAAACACTGAAATCCAAAAGAGAGGGCAAAGGCAAAAGACTGAACATCCTGTGTCAGATGTGTGCATACAGATATCAAGTGGTCAACAAGTGCTCACTATCACACTGGTGTTGCTTGAGTATGGATATGGACAGGTCATCTGGAAGCATGTCTATTATCAGACATATCAACAGTTTACAGAAGAGTTATTGGTTTCTGTAGGACTTAATGATCATGGCTGTGGAATGTGCACTTTATCACACACTAAGCCTTTACAATGGTGGTTCACTTTTCTCTCACGTGCACCATTACCCATTGAGAGCCCTCAGCATTGGCCTGGCGTGAGAGAGTGCATGAGAGAGAGAGAGAGAGAGAGAGAGAGAGAGTGTGAGAGAGAGAGAGAGAGAGAGAGAGCGTGAGAGAGAGAGAGAGAGAGGGAGAGAGAGAGAGAGAGAGAGAGAATGAGAGAGAGAGAGAGGGATAGAGGGGGCCTGGGGATGGCTCTTTGCTCCGTGCCAGGCCAGCCATATTTCAGCGCTCCCGTCCCCCCTTCCCAACAGGTCCATGGCTCCCCTCGCACTGGGAATGCCTAAAACAGACGCAGCTGTGATCGGGGCGAGGGAGAGGAGAGGAGTGGAGAGGAGAGCCCAGAGGAGAAGAGGGAGAAGAGAAACGAGCAGAGCAGAGGAAGAGGAGAGGAGGAGGAGGAGGAGGTAAAAGAGGGTCAGGGGAGATGCAGGGAGACCAAACAAAGAGGAGAAAAGAAAAGGAGAAGTGAGAAGAGAAGGTTAGGCCCTAGATTGGCGACAGAGGCAGTGAGGAGTAGACAGATGACAGGAGAGCAGATACAAGTGAGGAGAGAAATAAAGAGCAGAGACTTAATGAGAGGAGGGGGCTTGTCCTGTTCTAATGCTGCTCTTGCCAAGACCTCACAACCTCGACCCGTCTCTATTCGCTTCTTGTTAGCTTTACCACGAGTTACTTCTTAGTTTAGGAATAACTAACTAAAATCTGGACAAAGATCAACGAACACTTTGAAATTAAGCAAGCTCCTCATACAAAATATGTCAAATGTCAGGTGAGCGTATGAGCTGAGCCTGCAAATACACCAGGTGGACAATTCATAGTGCGATGCTTCTCAGAGTTTGTCTGGGCAAGTAGACCTATTCGACGCAACGTGTCAATCATGCAATTGGTGCAAAACTGGAATAATACAAACCAACGTCTCCCAGTGGAGTCATTCAATCTTACACAGAGAGGATGTCAACGCAAAGAAGAAATACCAGAGCAGGAGTAAGAGGTCAAACTGTAGAATTCAGTTGAGTAGCCTACACTTGGCCGCAACCCGCAACTCTGCTTTACAGTGCTGTGCAAATATCGTTCACTGAAGAATATGCGACATCCTTGTGCTGGCATTGCAATCTCTATAATTACAGTAGGTCAGTTTTGGATCGAAAACATTAATGTAAGCACAACATTCAACAGAGAACAGCTGCACATAGTTTCTCCCTATACGGCACAAGGCATTACAAATCCTCCCAGCTCCAAGTTAAAGCATATTTTCATTGCTTACTTCCAGGAAAACACTTATTTTTTTCCAAAGACCTTCTCCGGAGAACGTTTCGGCTTTATTTTGACTGGACTCGGTAAAAATGAAGCCGTATGTTTTGGGTAATCTTCAGTGTAAAGCTGAAAGCAAACTATCCCTGGAACTCCATTTGGATAAAGACACACAAACAATGCTGAGAGTCTTGTTTGGAGAGCGAGGGTCCACTGGAGGATTTTAATGTCTGGGCTTTTATTTTGGCTAACACCTCTGTTATTTGGGTTAATGGTCTAGAGATCGTATATAGAATAAGCATGCATGCACATTGGAGAATAAACTTCACGCAAACATACAAAAACATACACAGATGACATATGCACATACTGCATGTGTGTATATATAGACAGAAAAACATACTCTCTCTCTCTCTCTCTCACACACACACACACACACATATGGGGAGAGTGTAACATTAAAAAGCGCCCTCCTTGCCAGATTGATTTCTCTCTGTTTAGGATCGTCCGTCTCTGGCAGAAACTCGATCAGAGATCACCCTTTAAAAACACACACACGCCCTTCTCAAGTGCACTTGTCTGGCACGGCCCGTGGGCTCTCAGCTCAGTGGAATCCCCTGCATAAAGGCCCCTTTCTTCCAGCCCAGTATCACTAGCTGCACTGCGCCCCGTTGCGCTTGGCTACGCTACGACACACAGGCTTTTTTCCCCCCTGTGGCTCAGAGCCGGGTTTTCCTCGTCCAGCCCTAGCGCTGGCTATGGCCTGCAGAGCGCTACACACCGGCCCGCCTCTCCAAAGTGCTCTCACCCCAGAGCAATAGCAGAGCCAGTGCTTGAGATTGGTGCTGGATGCTAAGTCTACCCTTACCAGACAAAGTGGTACCCTTAAAAAAAACACTTTGTTAGCCGCAAAGTGTCTGTGCGAACGCAGGTTTATATTACACAGCCTCCACTACACTCCGCACTATGCTGCTTATGGTCTTGGTCTGCTAATCCAATCTAAAACAGATCCAGAGAGCATTGAGAGATGTTGTTCCCCCTTTTACTTGATTTGATTCAAACAATATGTGCATGGTAGCTTAGGAACAGCAGAGAGCTGATCAATTATTTCCAAAGTGCCTGCAGCTCTTGAGCACGCACAATGCCGCTTAAGTGCTAAACCAATATCTCTTTCTTTCAAAGAAAACACAGGAAAGGGACCGTAAAACAGCCCGCCCAAACTGGAACCTTTAACAGAACATGGCTGATTTGAAGACCAGCTCCTTCCTCCAACTTTTCCACTTTCGTGCCACACAACACGAAGATGCAGAACACCCCACACACGCATCCTCTCACACCATCCGGCTCTCTCACACACACACACCGGTTTGCGCTGGACTCACCACAGATCACTTAGTTGCATTTCACAGATGGTGTAATGCTATAAACACACAGGTTGAAGAGAAAGACAGGCTGATTGCAGCTAAGGTAAGCCAACCCATAATCAAGCTCTTACAGCTGCTTAAACACTTCATCAAATTTCACCTGTAATCAATTCCGTAAAATAGTACACAAGAACCAGACTTTTGTAAGAGCTGCTTTGAAAGATCCTGTCTGTGTTGCATGCAGCAGCAGCAGGAGCAGCAGCACCTATCTAGGCATGCTTCAGCTCTCCTCCCTGTCATACCTCACAGAGAGAGAAAGGTGCCGTCAACTCCACAAACCCTCTCACACACCATGTTCCCCTATGTTACACACACCAGTCCAACATCCACACGGCAGACGAGTTCACCCAGGACACTCACAGCTGTGTTTGGTTCTAGCATCTGACCAGATGCTCTCCAAGCCAGTGACAGTGGACAGAAAGCATACATTTCACCACTAATTGGCCTCATAGGGAGTTTGAAACCAATGACGCTGCCGAGCATCAGTGTTAGATAGGCGGGATATGACATCAGCTAGCTAGATTTTCCAGCTCCTCAACTGGATGGGGCTGATTAGCCCATGTGTAGCCGAGGAAGGCAGCTCACACTGGAACAGGTCTGGTCCAGGCTTGACCCAGGTCTCAGCCAGATCCAGGCCAGATGCCTGCACTCCCGGTGTGGGCAGTAAGAAACTGATGCAGTATGTGTGCAAGAGCAGAACAAAGAAATGACTCACAGGACTCGAACAAATATTTCAAATATACACAGCAGATGTGTTAAATTCCTCACGCTATAGGTAGGTTTTTTTTTCCACAGTGGTCAATAAACAACCAAGCCTATTTACAAAATCATCACCAAAGCAACCTGAACAGCCTTTCACTGAGGTTATGAAGCAGGCACCTTCCTTTATCAGTGTTTAGTTGAATTAGGCCCACAACACCTCCAGAAGGCTCAACAGTGGTGTCTGGCATCCAGTCTTTCATACTCATAAATATATGTGTGAAATGAAATAAAAGTGAGTCTTTGTTCTTAAAATTCAGACTTCTATTTGTCTTTGCACAATATTACATTTCTGTAATTAGAGAATCTTGTGGTAGCTTCTACTCCAAAGCCAAGAGTTCTATTTTAGAGTCATCTGGCATCAGGAACAGTCCATATTTAGCCAAGTATGTGTCTACAGGAATGTGGCTTCGGGGGCATATATTGCTCGGTCAAGCAGATTTTAAACATTTTTGCAAAAATAAACCGTTCATCTACAAGCAAACCTGTGGTGATCCTATTAACACAATGGAATGTCACATACTTCATGAAGGCAAGTGGCATGACCTATAAACTGTTAGAGTCCCAATAGGATGACTGTGGCTGTTATTCAAGCCTTGTGCAACATTAACACATCACAATCGCACAAAGTCTTATGATTTATACAGGCTACAGATCCAGGCGCAAGAACCTCAGCTCAGGAAGACTAATGAAGACTAATGAAGTTAACACACTCTCTGTCACACACATACAAACACACACACCCATCACACTAACTTGGTATTTTATGACTTGATACAGTGAGCCGCACTGGCACTGCAGATTGTTGTTTTGCTTGTATTGTAGAGTATTTTAGATATTCGTCCTAACTGCTCCTCCTGTCATGGGACCGCATCACACTAAACATGTTATGCATTGTGCCTGACAACCAATAATGTAGAATCTCAAGAACACCAGCAGGATGGAGTCGTGGAATCTGCTCTGGCATTTAAATTTTTCTGGACTTCAAGACATTTTACAAATACTCCTCTCCAATGAATAGCACAGAGAGAGAGAGAGAGAGAGAGAGAGAGAGAGAGAGAGAGAGAGAGAGAAAAAGAGAGAGAAAATCAATATTGGTGGTCACCTGAGAAGTTCCCCTCGACACCATCCCAATCTTTCCCTGTGTGTCTTAATAGCTGGGCTAATTCTCCTACTTGGGGGGCACAGCAAACCGATTGTTTCCCTGTCCAGCCTAATCCAGGCCTGATCCTAAGTTTGCTGTGAATGGCTCGTCCTGTGGTAGGCCATGTGCCAGGAATCGTTCTGTTGCACTGTCACGGCCGATTTAACAGGCCATCCTCCCAGGCTTTGGCTATTCTATTGCCCCAAGTAACGGACCTGCCCCAGTCAGACCAGGGGTATGTGAGCTGCATGAGGGTGTCAGGGATGTTGATGCCCCATCCCTCCCCCAATAGAGGCTGATTTGCCCCCTGATCTGGATCCTCTACCCAAATCAGAGGTGCGTTCAAATTTGCAAACCTAGGCAAAAGTTTGTGTACACCAAATCGTTCAAATTTAACTGTTCAGAGAAAACATGTTCGCCACGAACGTTTTGACACTGTTTGGCAAATTTGACCGCACCTCAGGACTGCATCTATCCCACACTTAACTGTTGCCGGATGATGAAGAGCAGTGAGAAATCAGCAGGACTAATTCACACACCAGACCGGCAGAGACCCCCACAGTGCGAGACTGTTTGACAGGTCGGTCCCTGCTCTTATATTCAGGTTACAGCCCCACTTCATCACCTCACAAGCTCTCCCACTCATTAACACAGAAACCAAACAACACCATCGCTCATTATAATGTACCTACATATCAAGGTCCCTCTCCCCCATCTTTTATCATGTCCCCCCACCCTCTCTGTGCTTCTGCGTTGCTTTCCTGGAGACCTGCCAAGGCTCTCCCCATCCGTTAACAGCTGTATATAAAACTGGGCTGCCTGGTGATGAAAGGCGGTGTGAGGTGTGGCGGTGTCTGGTTGCGTATAAAGGTACAGTATGGATGGGCTTTTGGGTGAGCTCTAGCAGGTGATATGGGCCCAGCAGACAGGACACCTGGACCACTGGGGCAGAGAAATAAGACTTGGCTCAGACCTGGACACAGGAGATGAGCTCCTCCATACACACCTGATATATCAGGCTACCGAAGACTCCAGGATTATAACAAGGCCTTGTTCAAAATACCTGTAGTATTTACTAAGTAATAATCATTAGTAATAGGACAGTATACTTCTTGCTATGTTCAAGATGTTTTACAGTAAAATATGGCTAGGGTTAGTAGCCTGTAACCATGTAAACGTGTGTAAGAAGAACATAGTTTTGAAACCATCCTGTTAAAAGATTTTCCACCAAGTGCATTCTTTTTTCTCTTTGTTCAGCAGCATGTTTTCCAACACATGCTTACTAACACGTGTTACACCACACCACATCAATTAGCAGTCACCGCAACAAGACTTATGACACACTAGTCATGTTAACATGGACACTTTCAATCCGACTAGAAATGGAATGAATCGAAATAGAAATTCTCATATAATCAATTCAATTGGAATAAAAATGCCTGATCCAATTAGAATTTCAAAAAACTGTCCATGTAAACGTGGCTAATCTATACGAGCGGGGTAACAGACTCCATGTAAACGTGGCTACTATACATGAGCGGGGTAACAGACTCCATGTAAACGTGGCTACTCTATACATGAGCGGGGTAACAGACTCCATGTAAACGTGGCTACTATACATGAGCGGGGTAACAGACTCCATGTAAATGTGGCTACTCTATACATAAGCGGGGTAACAGACTCCATGTAAACGTGGCTACTATACATGAGCGGGGTAACAGACTCCATGTAAATGTGGCTACTCTATACATAAGCGGGGTAACAGACTCCTGTAATCATGATCAACAATCCTAGAACCATCTCTGCCATGATCTTTGCATACACATTTCTTAACACTTCAACACTAATATTGGCTAATACTACTTCTACAAACACCCTACTTTTAGCCTTGTCTACCTGCCGCATGGAAGTGCCAGTGGAGGGAGGCCATGGGGAGGATGACTGGAGTGACAGCTCTGACAGAGACGGACATGTAGCAGAGCTCCCCTCTGCAGCGTGTGCTGTACCCAACACACATTCATAAACAACTCCAGCAATCTCAGCTCTCTCTCTCTCTCTCTCTCTCTCTCTCTCTCTCTCTCTCTCTCTCGCAATGTGCACCGTACACAAGGCTGTGATTGCTTTCAGCAGCACAAAAAATATGTACACACACTATTGCACACACACACTCTCGCTCGCACACACACACACACACACACACACACACACACACACACACACACACACACACACACACACACTCACTCACATGTACTGACAAACACAGTTAGCCTGGTGCACCCATGCATGCCAGTCCACGTGAACACACTTAACTACACTTGCAATCAACAGTAAAGTCTGACATGCGCATACATGAAATCCCAAGCCTTCTTACATGCATGCACACAGATTTTCTCTTTTCTTGTCCAATTCTTTCTCTCGTTCTCTCTCTTATTCACTCTCTCTTTCTCTACATATCTCTCCCTCTCTCACACACACACACACACACACACACACACAAACTCCCCTTTGGCCTCCCTTCCCTCGGCGATGGTCCCTGCAGCCCCCGAGCTCATAAACACAGCCCCAGAAACAGAGGGGAGGACCTGCCCTCATTCTACACACAGGGAGAGCAAGCAGGGTCCTGTGCAAACAGATCTGGCACCTCTGCTCTCCATCTTTCTCCACCACTCTATTTCTCTTTCTCCCTCCACTCTCCACCTCTCCATCTCTCTCTCTCTCTCCCTCCCTCTCTCTCCCTCCTTCCCCATCGTTCTCCCTCCGCTCTCCACCTCTCCATCTCTCTCTCTCTCCCACCCTCTCTCTCCCTCCTTCCCCATCATTCTCCCTCCGCTCTCCACCTCTCCATCTCTCCATCCCTCTCTCCCTCCTTCCCCGTCTTTCTCCCTCCGCTCTCCACCTCTCTATCCCTCTCTCCCTCCTTCCCCGTCTTTCTCCCTCCGCTCTCCACCTCTCTATCCCTCTCTCTCCCTCCTTCCCTTTCTTTGTCTCTCACACATATTGTACTCTGCCTGTTTTCGTTCGTTCTCCATGTGTCTCTCTACCTCTTGGCTTAGGCTTCTGCAGCTTTTGAATAACACCTCATGCACACACATGCCATGCACACACACACACCACACACACACACATGCACAGCAAGCCCAGTGAAAGGACTGCCGAGTGAACTGTATGGACACTGGACTGGACTTCAGTGTAGATGCTGGGCAAGTAGTTACAATCTTGACTCTGTCAGATGACACCACTCGGTTATCAAACGAGACAACTGTGAATTTTATTGTCCATGCGGTTCCATCCAGAGGATTTCATGCATTTGTCAGACTGGCAGGGTTCAGCAGCAGTACAGAGACATTATAGGATCACACATCCTCTGCAAACGCATAAATCCACACTGGAAGCAGCAAAAGTTTGAAAACAAGATGCCAAAAACCCTTAGATATGTCCAGATATGTGTACAGCTCAACTGAGCAAGTAAAGAGATAGCCAAGAGAGCTAAGGCCAAAAGTAAACCTGCCAACACTGAGGCGCTAAAGCAGCTATTTCACCTCAAACAAACTTTTGTGCATTTAATCTCAAGCTCAACACCAAGCTCAACACCAAGTCAACTCTAAATTCAACTCTAAATTCATACAAATACTACTAAACTATTGTACATAGACAGATGAAAAAAGAATATACAGAACAGTATTTAGTGATTCATTGTGGAACATCATGAGCTGTGTGATGTTTAGGTCCATGTGTTTGGAACAGGCTGACACAGGGAGGGAGAGGCTACAATCTCGTTGAAAGGCTGCCATTTTCAATTGATAATGAACTGTACCAGACCTCCAAAGAAAGCTATAGATGAAATCATCTACTGAGTTGAACACTGCCTCACAGAGAGTACAACCAATATGATTAACTTCTCTATAAAAACGTAAAAGAATGGCCAGCCTGACGCAGTCATACTCAATTCTAGTCAGAATATGAGTCTGATACTGCTCCATTGGGACGTAATTATGGGGCGTGTTTCAACCGATACAGGGGGGGAATGCCTCTGCACTCAACTGGATAGACCTAACCAATCAGAGCAACGAAATAGCTTACCGTGAGGTGTAGGAAGAAAACACAAGAACCATCCTTCTTCTCCACAAATGCCTTAACATTGTTTTCTGGTATTTTGTAAAAGTTAGTGCCGTCAATAACTCCTAGCCTACAACACTCATTAGTAAAATCTAAGAGATACATAGTAGGGTAGGCTATTAGGAAAAAGCTGATAGCCTATCCCCTCCGTTTTTAAAAATAATTCTGTTGAACACTGATATGCTACAAACATGTTAAACAGCTGGGAAAGGCTGTTGCAAATCCCTCGAACAGGTGGTCAATCAGAGATTTCAAACGAACGAGGGAATATGTCACAATGCAACAGCGCTGTTTTCCCTTGATGAAAGTGAAACCACGAGTTTTCCCACATCTCAACTTTGGCCAAAGTTTTCAGAAATAATCGTTTTCAGTGATAAAACCTCATTAAATAATATGCAAAGCCATGTATCCTTCTAGCCACAGCGTTTTTGTTACAAACATAAGCCTACAGCGTGCTCAGATGACGTGATAGACCAGGCGCTGTTGCTCACCTGTCCATCATCGTAAAGCCCGATTTGATTGGTCCGCCCGATCTAGGGCGAGCATACTTGCTCCACAATGGAGACCAGACCGAACTTCCCGACCTCAAATGTTGTGGGCGGGACTAAGTTCGGAATGGCACCCAGGCTAAGGAATGGCGTCTCATCTTGCCACTTTTGGTGGAACTCAAAGGAAAGGAAGAACTGGCGGACAGGTTTATACCAAAAGTGGGAATAAGTGGAGCTATAGGAACGTCACCTTTTACCAACCGTCCCTTATTTCCAACCTCTTACATGTACTGTATGTGTCACTTAATATTCATTTCTATACAAACCAAGACGGTGGATTCCTAAAGAAACGCAAGCACCCACACCACCGTATCTAAATTAGCTATGTACCAAAAATTACATTTTACCGTGACTCAAAGAGCTGTAAACAGTGTTGTAAGGGTGCATGTACAAATCCGCTTGGAACTCCAGTGAAATTTTGATTTGCGATGAGAATTCTCGGTCTAACCGTTGATGTGCCATGAGAAAGGTTGGAAATATAGGCACCCACCAGTCAAACACTAAACTCCAAGCGTGGTAAACAAAATCGCAAGAACCAAACTAGATTTTGTTCAAATCTACACACCTATGGCTACTGAAAAATGAAAGGTTCATTTTTCAAATGTTATTTTGATAACATTTTAGAATTTTTCGAACAAAAGGGTTGGTAATTGGTGGTTTTACGATAACCGTTTAACACAAAACAGAAGCATAACAGTTTACATTTGCCTTCTGCTTTGATGTTGAACTGAACCTCAAACACATCACCTCACTTCTGTCTCTGAACCTCCCTTACACTGACAGAGGGAGAAGAGGAGAGAGGGGAGGAGTGGAAAGGAGAGAGGAGAGAAGAGGAGAGAGGGGAGGAGAGGAGAGGAGAGATTGAGAGAGGGGAGGAGAGCTGAATATGGTGGGATGGAGGGTGAGACAGACATGGGGTGAGAGGCCAAGAAGGAGAGAGGGAGAGACACACACAGGGATGCGATTTAAGGGAACGGAGCGTGTGAACGAAAGAGTGGGAGAGGTCTAGACAGTCTAGAAGGCTAGAAGTTTAAACGGTAATTCAAAGTAAGACAGAGAGAGAGAGAGAGAAAGGGAGAGAGAGCAACAATGAGAGAGGGAAAGAAAGGTGAGAAGAAAGAAAGATCAGAGGGAACCGAACAGTCAGGGAGGGGATGTGTGAAAAAGGAGAAGAGAGAGAGAGAGAGAGAGAGAGAGAGAGAGAAAGGTTATGTGGAAGGCAAAGATGTGGTGAGGAAACGAGGATCACATTCTGCACAGGAAAATGTCCAAGTCATGAGTAGCAGATTTGCGTGTGTGCTCTTGAGTGAGAGAGAGTGAAAGTGAGAAAGAGCGTGTAAGTGTGTATACATTTCTACATACACGTATGTGTATGGTTCTGTGTAAGCATTGAGTGTACGAGCGCGTGCATGGATGTTTCTAAACAATCTGTGTGTCAGTACAAGTATGTATGTGTGTGTCATTGCATGTCTGTGTGTGTGTGTGTGTGTGTGTGTGTGTCTGTGTATACTGTAGCTGATTGTGTGTGTTTATACAAGTGTGTGTGTGTGTGTGTGTGTGTGTGTGTGTGTGTGTGTGTGCGGGGTGTGTGTGTGTGTGTGTGTGTGTGTGTGTGTGTGTGTGTGTGTGTGTGTGTGTGTGTGTGTGTGTGTATACTGTAGCTGATTGTGTGTGTTTATACAAGTGTGTGTGTGTGTGCGTGTGTGCGTGTGTGCACGCGTGTGTGTGTGTGTGTGTGTGTGCGTGTGTGTGTGTGTGTGTGTGTGTGTGTGCATGTGTGTGTGTGTGCGCGTGTGTGTGTGTGTGTGCGTGTGCCTCAGCAGCGCTACTCTCTGGCTCTGACTGTGTAATTTACTGCCCCTCTCCTGGCTCTGCTGTGGGCCCGGCCCGCCGGATCTGCTGGATCTCTCGGCCCTACGCTCAGCATTCCTCCGCGCAGGAGACAGCAGGGAGTGGAGAGAGCAGGCTGGACAGTCCCCCTACACTACAGCAGGACATCCACCCTCTCATACCCTAATAAATCTCATGAGTAGCCAAACACACACACACACACACACACACACACACACACACACACACACACACACACACACACACACACACACAGGCAGGAATATGTGCTTGACATGTATGGAAAACCTATGCAACACAACTGCAACATACTGTTTACATCTACAGTACAGTTGTACACACACACACACACACACACACACACACACACACACACACACACACACACACACACACACACACAGCAAGTCCCTGGCTTAGTTGAATCTTCCTTCACAACAGAACCCCTCACACGGACACTTGATTTCAGTCCAATTCTCACATGCCAACCCATCACCATGCCAACCAAGCATCCCGGAGGGGATGTGGACTTTTTCTTTTAGCTCTGTGGAAATAAAAAAGAGCCCCCAGCCTGAGCCTCGACGACACGGCCCCTTGCATGTCCATGGCATTAATGAAGGAAATTACACAAAGCCAGCACGAGATCAGAGCGGCCTTATCTTGATTAAATCTTAATATGGCAGAAATCTCGGCTGATTCATAAAGGTCATGGGAAATGACTGATGCTGACCAGACCCAGAGCAGGAGGAGACGAGCCAGTGGGAGGAGACTGAACAACAAAACACGAAGCACAACACACAAACGCTGAACGAGGAGAACAACTTTACACCTGTATACAGGACATCAAACGCCTCTGACAGGCCCTGAGAAATGTGTGTGTGTGTGTGTGTGTGTGTGTGTGTGTGTGTGTGTGTGTGTGTGTGTGTGTGTGCGCGCGTGTGTGTATGTAACTCCTTGGAAATTGTTGAAACATCAGCACCTGAGGACATCCAAAGTTCACAGCCTTACATAAAAACACACCTCTCTCCCTCCCGAGCCAAGCTTTAGTGTTGCACTTCAAACACAGGGGTTGATGGAAGCCCCCAAAAAAAACACACACACACACGCACCCCTTCAACCTCGCCTCTCTCTCAGAGAAGCCATACGGATGAGATCCAGACCTGCTTTGGCTTGGATTTATCAAACCTATTCCAGAATAGGACCGGATGCCCGTGCAAGCATCTAGTGCTGGACTAGTAGTTCAGCTCTACTGCCCCCTGGTGGCATTGTCAGGACCTGCATTATGCCACAGGAGGAAATGTTAACCACCAAATTCTGTTTCATTGTTTCAGATGTATTAACAATAACAGGATAGGTGATCATCCAAAGTGATCAGCCAAAAGAGTCAGTTAATTGGTTAGTAGTCTGAATTTGCCAAGATGGCGGGCGGCATTTTTACCTGGCACCTTCCGGCCACACAGATGGAGGAGTCGTTCTGTCCACACGGCGTTCCGTCAATGACCCGGTCAGACTGTCGTACGTAGAATCGGAACCCGATGGCTCGACAGTTCAGTTCACAGTGTTGGTCTCCAGGAACTGCAGAAGATTGAGAGGAGATGGGGGGGTGTTGGTGGCTCAGGCTCTACAGGACTTCACTGGCTACTCCACTATTCTCCACAAGAGGGCAGCACTGTTTATGTGAATTTTAAGTGAGCATGTAGCACTGACAGGTTGAGCATACACTATGGGGTGTTATTCCCTAAACACATGGGTTGGATCAATTGAGACGACGTAAGTGAAATTGGGTAAAGGTAACAAATTGAGAGTAGCCTTCATCACAAGATGGCTCATATTCCCTTGACACTTAACTGCAAACATTTGTACCTGCAACCATGACTGACCGTCTTCCAATAAGAGTCTGTTCAATGTCTGTCTCTCTGCCTCAAGGTGGCTTGCATGATTTGTAATGTCTGTCTGCCTGTGTGTCTGTCTCTCTGCCTGTCTATCTGTCTACGGATGTCTGTCTGCCCATCTGTCTCTGTGTGTGTGCACGAATGGAAGAGAAACCCCACAGTGTGGAAGGGTGTGTGTGTGTGTGTGTGTGTGTGTGTGTGTGTGTGTGTGTGTGTGTGTGTGTGTGTGTGGAGAGGTTAACTCCTAACCCTAACCCTAACTCTCACACTCCCCACGCATCAGCCACGTGTCATTGCTAGGCAACACACACGGCTGGAATGAGGGGAGCATTACTACTGGCCAGTTTTCCACAGTGATCCACAATAATACCAACACGTACTAGATCCAAGTCAAAGAGTATGAGATGATATTGTCAAAGCTTTGTGGCTTTCACTAAAACTCCACATTGCTACTTACTAGTACAGCCATTTAGCTATTGTCACTACAGAGTCAAGTATATAATTAACTTCATCGAAATTGATGATGTTAAGCCGATTGTTGATCTTGAATCAGCTGTCATATAAGGTTTACTAGTCCTTATCTAAACATTATATGTAATGTCTCGGTTCACTAATCATAGTTTAAAGGGGTGGTTCAGGATTTTGGACATAGGACCTCATTTCCAAGTAAGCAAGTGTGATATTTATCAGTGGAGACCGTTTTCAACACGTTTCATCCAGTCGTTCTAATTGCAGAGTTCGCAGGTGCTAGGCTAGCGCAAGTCAACGGTATGTGCTAGCCTGCCACTAAGGCTACTTACACTGACAGAAGGAGAAGACAAAGGCTACTACTAGGTATCCCCATTGGAGTGCGCTTTACTGCGCTTTACTGTTTACTTTTTGGCGCAGTACTACTAACTGGAGCAAGTATAATTCCGCCGCTGCTAAGACACTAGTCCCTAAAAATGTAATGCGATCGTTGAAATGCAAGGATAGAATAATGTTAGAAATAAAACTATCAATACAGACATTTACATCGATAGTCTGGCGTTATAATTTATTTGCCTTGGGTGTACTTTGGAGTGGGTAATACTGTTTTTAGTGGCAGGCTAGCACATACCGTTGACTTTAGCTAGCCTAGCTCATCTTGAACTCTCTGCAATTAGAAGGACTGGATGAAACGTGTTGAAAACGGTCTCCACTGATAAATATCACACTTGCTTACTTGGAAATGAGGTCCTATGTCCAAAATCCTGAACCCCCCCTTTAATTAGGAGATTAGGGTCAATTCTACTTTTAATAACTGTACACTCTGCCAGGAGTAAAGTAGTTTTAACCAGGGCCTTAAAGTGTGATTTTGATAAGCAGTTCACAGAGATTTAACTGACAGTAATTGGCACAGCATCCACTGCTACTTCATAACACTGTTTATCCTCCATAAGATAAGACTCTGTCTTTGCAGAATGACTAAAGCCTCTAATAATCTTTTACTACCACCTAATGCACCCCAGACTGTGTAAACCTCAGACATACTAAACTCTGTTATGCCAGCTGCACTTTAAAGATATTAGAGGATTTAAAGCATGAAGCAGATAATCTCAGTTGGCTATGTTCAACACGGATAAAATTGTACCATAAATCCACAGGAGAGGTGAGCAGCACTTTGAGATGAGTAGATTGGCTGTGGCTGGTGCCATTGAACACACCTCACATGGGCACAGTGTTACAGCGCCACGGGCACCTGGGCATGAGTCCCTGAGGTGAGCCATGCCAATCCTGGGTAATGCCGAACAGAGCCGGGAGTAGAAGGGGATGCTGTGCCCTCTCAACAAGGACCAATTACTGCCAATTAGACCAACAGATTCTGGCAAGGCCATGCCACAGTCTCAAGGTGTGTGTGTTTGTGTCTGAGAGAGAGAGATAGAGTGTGTGTACATGCCTTTCTAAACCTAACCGCAAATTAGCGTAATCCTTTTAAATAGTTTGTTTTCAGACAAATGAATGTGCCACAAATTAGTGAACCTGACACCTGAAATCAGTGTGTATGTGTGTTTGTGTGTGTGTGTGTGTGTGTGTGTGTGTGCAAAATTGAATACAACTGACCACACACACACACACACACACACACACACACACACACACACACACACACACACACACACACCTCACCATGTTCAATAAACCTTAAGAAAACAAGCAGGCCTTTTATCAGACAAGGAGTATGTCTCCCTAACCCCAGAATGTTTTAGTGGAGGCAGGAATCTCTCATTAAGATAAAAAAAGCAGATGAGTCATAGGATTATTATCCTCCCAATGTTGCTCTGGCATTCTGACAGACAGGGAGATACCCCTTTTATTAGGATCCCAAGATAACTATACCACCCAGCAATATTTAGTCAGTTGCCTGGATACCCATGACCAGCCGTGTGCAAAGAGGGGCCTTCATCGTGCCTAGCGAGGTGTGAGAGAACACATCAGAGTCCTCTGTGTCATAAACGTCCCACAGTCGGTCAGAGAGGGCACTGTAAAGGTCATGACCTTGAGACAGAGGCTATTGTGAGTGTATCACAACAGGTGTAACTGGTTGGTGTAAATACACCACACAATACTCAGCTTCTTCCCCCAAGGGTCACTCTGTTAAATACTCAAAAACAGCCCCCACCTTTACACTGAACAAAGTCAATCAACACTGTTCTGCTCATCTACCTCATGTGTACTTCAACCTTACAGTTACAATAGTATTATTAATATATGATCATTGCACTGAACTGCCTTGCACTATATTTACTGTATATTTAATCTAAAACCTTAGTCTATGCTGATATTGCCTGTGCCTGTTGAGGTGTCCAAGACTTGGCAACCTTGACAGGGACATTGCATTACCCTATACCACCCATACTGTCTATTTATTTATTTGCAAATGTACATGCTGTATTTATTCTTATACATAGACATATTCTACTGCCCTTCATTCTATTCTTAATGTTCTGTTTTTATTCTCTTACTATTTTTATGTTTTTTATTTTTGTTCTTATATGTTAAGTGTGTTGTACTTTGAGAGCAAAGATTAACCGGAGTCAAATTCCTTGTTTGTTTACGCAAACCTGGCCAATAAAGCTGATTCTGACATTCACAATTGCTTTGGATAAAAGTGTAAGCTAAATGATGCATGTAAATATAGAAAGCTGCCCAGAGTTCAAAGGTCAAAGTAAAAGTCAAAGAAGCTCCCGTGAGGCGCTCCCCATATTCACTGTATATATATGAATGTGCCGGGATGCTGGCTTAGTAACAACACTCTCTGGAAGTCCAGCTCCTCTACTATATGCATCATAACCCTGCTGGTCCGGCTCCTCTACTATATGCATCATTATATGCATCATAACCCTGCTGGTCCGGCTCCTCTACTATATGCATCATAACCCTGCTGGTCCGGTTTCCTTTCCTCTCTCTCTGTGGTGATTTATGTCTGCCGTGACCATAGTGTCCAGTGAGCTTCCTGTAGTACAATAGTAAACTATCACTATGTGGCACCAGTGTCACACTGCCCCTCCTAAATCTTGACAAACAAGAGCACAGCACAAATGACAACTACCATGTCATTATCTGCATTTGCTTCAGGCTTCGGCTCAGTTTTGTCTCGTCTATCAGTCACCTGACAGCTCACTTTTTGCTGCAGGAAATGCATAGTGCCAGAGTGTTTAGATTAAACACACCCTTGCATTCTAAACAAAGCTGGTGTTACTCATGTCTTTGTTCCACATGGGTGAACCCACCGACTGGGTGCCTTAACACTTCTAGATGTATGAAACCTTGATCCAAAAAGCCTTTCCTTGAGATATGTAAGAATACAATTACAATATTGAATAGGATATGAGTTGCATTAACTTTTGTATTACATTTTCAAACTTGTTGAGGCTGTAATGAGGTGTGATGCACTTGCAATGAACTGTGTGTGTGTGTGTGTGTGTGTGTTGTGTGTGTGTGTGTGTGTGTGTGTGAGACTCACCCTCGTTGAAGGGCTCCCACTCGTACAGGCGGCCCATGAAGGGCTGGTTGTTGTAGGAGGAGCACTGCACCTCCCTAATACTCCTGCTGGAGGCTGGGCAGGGCTGGACATGTACACACAAACACACACACACAAACACACACACACACAAAGAAAAAGACATGTGCTCACACATAGAAGAGGACAAAAAAGCTTGGTTCAAAATCTATTCCTAGTAACATGAATGTTCACACAGGAACATTGCACAGTAACATGACATCACTGCTTGCAGAGAAAAGCAGACATCAGACCAAAACAAAAAAGGGCAGGAAAAGTTACTGTCTGGACAACAGAGAAAGGAAGACAGATGGATAGGGCATTAGTTGTAAAGAAAGGGGAATATTCTCAAAAACAAAGGATGTTATGGGAAAGGAGAAATACTCAGCATGGCACCCAAAAAAACAAACAGAGACCACAAAGAGGGAAAAATCAAAGAGAAAGTGTTGAAGTCGTGGTGAGGTAATGAAGTGTCCCCCTGGCACCCATGGAGCCCTGAGTGTCGGGTGAAAGGCCATCACCACTGACCTCTGACCCTTGGTGGTTGCCTGGGCGGCAGCGGGAGTTGAGGTCAGGAGGCATTGAGCCTCAGGCTCCATTCCTAGCTTTTTACGAGCACAGCTGAGGGCCAGGTTGGCATCCCCACACCTCTCTACCTCTCCACTCTCACCTCAGCATCCTCCCCTTTCTCTCTTTCCACATACTCTCTCTGCAGTCCCTCTTTTCTCTCCACATTCTCTCTCTCCCTGTGACATCTCCCCCTGCATTCTTCACACATCGCTTGAGTACACTTCCCTTGCTCTTCCATACTACTGCCTTCTTGTCCATACAGGTCGGTTTCCAACAAACCTGTCCATACCATATTGGAGTGCCATTCTTCTTAGTTCATCTTTAGTGACATTGCCAAATATACTTCAAAGGTTGTCTGTAATGTGAGTTTGTGTACTGTGTTTCCATAATGCCTCTCAGATGTGTACCTTCTCAACCCTTAGAACCACACTCAATCAATCTCTTATCTTGCGTGTACTTCACTTTGATACACTCAACTATGCTTTAATTTGTTGTGTTCTAATCTGGTTGTTTTTCATTTACTATGTGCCACACGCACAGTGGAAGTGGTTCCAGAGAATGTCCTCCTTCCTCCAAACATCGCTGTGGAATGCAGAAGATCTGCCCAGTGTTTGGAATTGGCCATACACCATTCTTTATTATCGTTCTGTACCGCTTTATCTTATCTCAATTGCATTTTCACATAAAGCTATACAACTTTTTCAGTGAAATCCATTGAGGTGACATTTCAATAATTATTCTATTATCAGTATGAACAATACATTTGGCAGATAATTGCTACAACTACTGATAATTACGACAATTACTGTTCAATGAGTATTGCATGCAGACCCACATTAGCTGTAAATTGAATCACATCCTCGACTCCTCAATAGACAAGAGACCCAACTTCGTCCTGTTGTGACTTTGTAGTGCAGCCAAATCAGTATCCCAGGTTAAACAGGAGAAATTCCATCGATTTGGAACAGGTACAGAAAATTACCTAATTAAAGCAAATCCTGTCTGAAGGGCAAAATGGTCTGGAAAATCAATACACCTGATTACTGTGATATGCCTGAGATTAGTGTTGCACGGTGTATCGATACTAAAAAGGTATCGCGATGCCTTCACACAAAAAAGATACGATTTCAGACGTTTTTAGAATCGATAATTTATTAAAATAATAATTCTGTGTCTGTGTGAACTGCTGCTCTCACTGCTCCTTGCACGCATCTAGGCAAGTGGGCGTGTCAAGCAGGCAGCTCTGAGTGAGTGAGTGCGCAGCCAACGTCAACAGAGTTCTTTGCCGACAGTTGTTCTAGGCCTTGTGGATAAAACAAAAGGTGCAGTGAAATCTGCAACTATTTCGGATACATCGCGAATTAAGGCAAGGTACACAAGTCATTTAAAAGCAGTAGGCTACGCATGGAACTTGGCTAAACACCTCGCAGACATATCCCAACATTTTTAAAGAGTTCAAAGAACGACAGGTTAACGAATATGCTATAGAAAACACGACTACATGGTTAGTGCCAAGTTCTTCTCTTATGTTTTAGTCTAGCCTAAGTGAAACGAGTATGGTTCTCTGGGATAAAGCGAACCTTCCTTCATCAATGAATTTTGACGAGACATAACGAGCTGTAATCATAGGGTGCTAACGTCATGAAAGCGTAATGTTCACGCCAGAATAACATTATCATAACTTGTAAACGATCTATTTCATGTTCGGTCAGTAGCCTGTATTGTAGACTGCAATTTGTTCAATAATTATTGCCCAGATGTAGGATAGGCTACCCGAAATGCGCTAATTAAAGCCCACAGCATATAATACCACTGCAGCATGTTGAGTCCTAATAATAATAGCGGCGTATTGTTACAGTACGTGCTAGCAAATCATGTTATCAAAGAAATAGACGTAATGTAGAAATGCACACAGATATATTGCAACAGGTAATGGTGTAGGCCTATCTGAGGAAGACCTGAGTGGTTGGAACGTCGTACTTGTACACTGGGCGCAAAGAAGACTATCCTCACATTTTCCCCTTTGCAACTGTCAAAGAAATCCCATGAACACAGGAAGGCCTAGGGTAGCCTATACTGTACATATACAGATGGCCTAGGCCCCTCTGCATAGCATTCAGTGATTTGCATGCAGTAATTTTAACACTGACCTTGATCTAGCCTAGTTTGGCTAATTAAAGCTACTTTATTGCCAAAACACAACACAATGTAAATTAACTGTAACAAACAATAAAGGACTTAATCACAGAAAGTAGGCCTACTATTTTACTGACTATAAAAAAATAATAATTATGTAGGAAGTTTAGAAGTTTAGAACCCAGAATTGACCTACACACTACAAAAGTGCACCAAATTCAACACAAATGACTCAATACACTTGGAGGAGGTATGAGTCCTTTCTTCTCCAGATATCTTAGGATTTCACCTTAGTATCGTTTTAGTATCGAGCATCGTGATATTTATGGCAGGTGAATTCTTGAATTTCCCCTGGGGATCAATAAAGTATCTATCTATCTAGGTATCGTATCGAAGTCATAATTTTGGTATTGTGACAACACTACCTGAGATAAAGTAAACCCCCACCTCAACCCCTAGAAGGCCGCTGATTCAAGCTGAACTAAGCTGGACTTTCAATTCTGATTCAGTGGAGGTTGAACTGACTTGAACTGAACTGCACTGACGTGAATGGAGTCAAGTGTGAGGAGTGTGTGGCTTACACTGGTGTTGCAGATCCTGTGCTGCTTGGGTGAGCCAACGCAAGAGGAGTCCGGCAGCGGGTTGTAGGGCCTGGCCGCAGCTGTGGCCATTCTGGCCGAGGCCTGCGGCGGGTTGGTGCCGGGCTGGTGCAGGGGTACCCAGGCCGAGCTGCCCCAGGGCTGTGAGACGGGGGCCTGGTGGTGGGAGCCACCGTAGCCGTAGTAGGGGCTGTTAGGTCTGGCTGTCTGCCGGGGGCTGTTGGGCCGGCCGTCCCTGTAGGCGGAGCGTCTTTGTCGGTGTGAGCGCTGGTGGGGGGAGCCTGCTGGGTCTCTCTGAAGGGGCACCACGTACGGCATGCGGCCGTAGCCGTACTTCCCCGGGACGATGGGCCCATCTCCACGCCTTCAAAACAGAACAGGTGTGAAATATATAAACGCAGTTTATACAAACAAAGCCCAGTTTATATGCAGACAATTGCACACATACATACACACACACACACACACACACACACACACACACACACACACACACGCACACACACACACACCCGAACCAATAACTCTCCCTCATTAGTTCCACCTCTTAGTTCAAGACTCCGACGACAGCAGCTATAGCTCACAGCCAGATCAGCGTCATATCTATCTATGCCATATGCCAGACCTGAGCCAGATTTGGACTAGAGTCAACCACCATCTGAGAAGCCTCACTAATTAAATCCAGAAAAGATTTCAGACACTTCTGCACCCCATGTCTGGAATTTGCACCTCAGCTGATTAACTAACAAATTGACAGACTGGAGAGGTATGGATGTTTGGAGGAAGGAGGACATTCTCTGGAACTATTTTCACTGCGTGGGTGGCTCATCATAAATGCAAAAACAACCAGATTAGAAGCCCAAACACAGCAAATTAAAGCACTAACGTGTTATCTGCTGTTCAAACCTGCTTACAGCCAGAGGATGTGTTCATGCTTTAACACAGACTCAGTTACAGATCTGATGGGTTTTAAAAAGTCAGCATGCACTTAGTGGGAGGATGGAGGCATGGATGGATGGATGCTTACTCTTGCCCAGACCAGCACCACATCAGGGCCAGATCTAAGCCAGCAGTGTGCTAAAGGCAAGCTAATACTATACGACTTAGAGTCACCAAATCACCATCCATTTTATACTACAGAACATGCTGTGAGAGATGAGAGAGAGAGAAAGAGAGAGAGAGAGAGAGAGAGAAAGAGAGACGCACTGATGCAGCTTGGTTCTGATCCGGATCTGGTACAAATCCGCCAGACCACCCCTGTACTAACAACCAGGCCTGATCCCACTCAGCTGCTGCCCAGCCTTAGTGGCCTCCCCCTGGGGTTGGCTGCTCTGCTGTGTTCCCTCAGCCTTTTCCTGGCACAGTGCTGGTCAGCTTCATCTTATTATCACCAGGCCAGCAGGCTGGGCTCACAAGAGGTGGACTGGCGGAGCAGCCAAGCCCCAGCAGTGCTATTCACTCCTCCAGTAACAGAGGGCCTTTGCTGGGTCTGGACAGTAGCACAGGGGTGTGGGGTGGCACTGTGGACTGATGAACTGCAGTGTGTGAAAATTCAGGCCAGTCATCAGCGGAGAGACTCCAACACACCGAGACACTGCAGTACACCCAGGAGATGCCTTCACCCCAAACAACGGAGCAACAATGCAGTGGGCATTGAATTTGACAGCAGTAATAACTTATATTATTGCTTTTTACTGTGAGTGCCACAGAAAAAATAAAAAATTATCCACACCACACACTATGTTATTAATGTGTTACTGAGGGGGTCATGAAAACATAATATGCACTGTCTGAATGGGCATATTTTAGCAAACTAGAAACCCACTAAACTTCAGGGCTAACCTCAGGTACACAAAGCTTCTAAAAAGATTGCTGCAGCTCCAATCAACAATGTGTGTTCTTATCTTGCTTGTCGTATAAGTACTTCTGTTCTCAGACATCCTTAAGCACAATAAGCATCTTACCCTAGCAGCTCAGCAAATGAATGCCAATTAATGTAGCTACCTTCTCTCAGGGCGGCTCACTCGCGGCTGAGTCCTGGCATCACCCGTCTGTGAGTTATTGGCACGAGGAGGGTGCCCAGTGTTGCGGTACAGTGGCACAGATGGGCGCAGAGCAGACACCACCAGGCCTGGCGACAGGGGCTGACCGCCGGGGTGAGAGCCGGGGTAGTGGGGCGCCACGGGTGTAGAATACGGCAGGCAGGGCCTCGTCTGCTCCTGAGCCCCACCACCACAGCTGCGGGAGCACTCGGCCCAAGGTCCCCAGGACCCCCATGAGCCAGAGGGCGCCCCCTGCTGGGCTGGAAGCTCCTGCTCGAGCTCGGGGCTTTGAGCACCAGCCTGTGGGAGTACACATTAGAGATTATTGATTCTTCGAGAACTGCAACAACACATTTGCTGTTAGTTAGAGGTTCAGATTTAGCAATTCAGATAAGACTGATCAAAGACACAGGTCTGATGGGGTGCACGTGCTATATATTCACACAGGGGGAGAGAGCGTTTTCAACCCTGCAGTATTTGCTGTTCTCTAAATGTATCCATTTATTCCCTCATCAGTGTAAACATGCTTGCCTTTGAAGGCTGATTCTACCATTGCGTGAACATCTTTATTCATTTCAGGCGGAACTCGGTTCATCAGTGGTCATCTGCAAATGATGCGTCTTTTCTTCTTTCTCCCTGTGGTCCTTCATCCACCCACCCATCCATCCATCCATCCATCCATTCATCCAGAGAGTCTGCCAGAGATGGTATCAGAGGCCGTTCTTCTCTCTCTCTCTCTCTCTGTGTCTCCTCTCGTCCGGTGCCAGGCTGCTCGGCGTGCCAGGTCTTCAGTGCCAGCTCCGAGCGTGGGCGCAGAAATCAAGCTCTTCCTCTGCGCCACTTTGTCTGCATTTATCGCCGGCGCTCTGAAGCATCGCTCGCCGCAAAGTGCAGATTAAATAAAGAAAAAGAAAAAAGGGCCCTGGTCTTGGCGGCTGCTGATATGGGTAAGAGAATACGGCACCAGTGGTGTGGGGTGGGAGAGAGGGGAGCTGGCACTGGGCTTCACTGCTGTCTGTCACCAGGCCCTCCTGGCGGGCATTCACACAGCCCTCTGGCCGGAGTGCTGCCAGCCTTTGTAACCCGAACCCAGTGTCATCCCGGAGGTCAGACAGAGGTCAAGCAGCTGGACTCTTGGGAGCAGCTCGAGCGCCAACTCTCCCTCCCCTGCAGGCGGGAATGCTGGAGGACTGTCCCCAGGGAGGTATTGGCCAGCTCTCCTGTCTGTCACGTACGTCACAGGCTGTTTTAGCCAATCATAAGGGCCCCCTTTGGAGCCCTCCCCTTTCGCCTTTTTACTGAGCGGGTTCTTTCTCTGTTTCTTGGAGGTTGCAGATGGTGGGACCTGATGACAGCTGAGTTCACCTCGGCCCCTGACCTTCCAGCACTCTCGCTACTAGACTGTTTAAGTGTGTGTGTGTGTGTGTGTGTGTGTGTCTAAATGATTTACCCCCGGGCAGGCACTCTCAGTGGCCAACAGCATGTTTACAGAGCGAGATCAGAGAGCGTGGCACACTTTAACAGCTCTGTGGTTCAACACCTCCGCCGTGACCGACCACAGCAGCGGTTGTAAATCTGGTTAGCTCAGCAGACAGTAGACACCACCACAGGGGGGGTGCGGTGCGGACAAGCTGCCCTGGGCATAAGTAGTCCATATTTACAGCCTGTGGTATGTGTCATGACATGATGCCGGCAGAGTCTGAATGCACAACCGACAATGTTTGCTCCTAAGAAAAAATGCCATCAAATTACTCACCCTAGAGTGATCTGTAGAATGCTGGCTATTCAGAGATCTCAGGCTGGTGAGCATCACTATTATGAATACTCTGTAAGTTATAAAATTATAGAGTTCAGAGTTTGACTAATAACAAACAGTATGCAAAATTGCATGCAATACCAATACAAGTTTGTCTTACCTCGTGCACCATAGTAAAGGTGTCCACATACTGGCAGTGCCCTGTTGACGAATGGTCGGTAATATCTAAAGAGGGAGGGGGGCATAAAACTGAAGCCAGTTTATGGCTGCATGCACGCGAACTAATGCTCCTCTGTTCCACTTAACCGTGAAAAGGGACCCCTGACCTCACACTCTATAAGCGACTCCACTTTCAGATTTAGCAGAGAAACATAATAAGTGCTAGAGGCTACATTCCTCTGAGAAAATGTCACATCAGGACAGGCATTTAAGACAACAACAAAAAAGAATAAAGAAAACAATAGATTAATAGATAACTAGAGAAAAAGTAAGCGCCAGATAAAACCTAAGGAAACTGCATTTGAAATAATAGTAGCCCATTACTTTAGTCCTATAAATGTATTAAAATAGCACGATAGTTTAACAGCTGATAGAACATTACATGTGGATGCAGTACTAATCAATAGCGAGAAGCCATCAAACACTTACAATTACAATTACCTGAAAGAGTTATTTAATGCCCGTACTGCAGCTACTGAACATGATGAAGTGACATTTCTCAATGGAGACAAATAACTCGTCTTTAAACCCCCAAACGTGTAAAAAGAACATCATAACCATTTTACTTACCTTGGTGATGTAAATGCCAATGGCAGGTTTTGGTCAGGTAAAAATCAAGATAATCACGCTCTCCGTTAATTTGAAATGCAGTAAAATTAAGTCATCAATTCTGCTTTTGCGACTGTTTCTTTATGCCATTGTTTTCTATATGTAATACTTGAGTTTAACTCTAAATTATATGGTACCGTGCAACTTCCCAAAGATCCATTTTGTGAATGAAAAAGTCAGCCACAGGCATAGCCGGTGAGGAGAGTTGTGCTGAGTTGAGGGCTGAGATCCTCCGACGGAGCCGGTCGATTTTTACCAAGTAATCTGCACTAGTGAAAAAACTCTGGGAAAGTAATGTTTGCCCAAATGTAGTCTTTTTACGTCCCAACGTCTACAAAAATGATAACATACCCTAGGAATCGATACAACCAGGTGGAAATGATTCACGGGATAAGGTGAGGAACTCCATAATTTCCAAAAAGTTTAGAACAGTGCATCAGGCTTCACCTATGTGTAGAAGCTTTTCGGAGATGATGTAAAAAGTTGCACTGGAGGAGAGGAGACCCTGCTATCTGAGGGGACGTTCCCGAACCAAATGCGCCCTGCCCGTGATTCTTGTGGCAACCATCCAGTGGTCTTATTGGCGCCTCGGGATTCATAAATTAAAAGCACCAGCTCCCCTTACACTCCGTGCAGCGCCAATAATCCACCTCTTTTGAGCTGACACCATCCGATGTATTATCCACTGATAACACATCATCCTGACTTAGGACAGCGTCTGTTGCGCACCGTGTCATGACTTATCTTTGCGCACTTATTCAACGATACACTGTCGGTTTACAGATTTGAACAGCGAGAGAAAATCCAACACATTGCGCCCTCTAGTGCGCTTAGTGCGTTTGTGACTAAGTTTGTGGGTGTTGTGAGTGAGGGAGAGTAGCACGGAGAGAAATTTGGCAGAGCGCAATAACGTCAAACTTGAGCCAACTTTTGCTATTTTAGACTGCGATATTATTCTGAGCAATGTGGCACTCACGGGATGCAAGCACCATTAAATCCTTTCAATGAATCCAAACGCTGGCACCGAGGACAGTCCGCACATGGGTGGCCACCACGTTCTCTACTGTAAAATACGGACCGAAGTACATTTCACCATGGTTATAGGGAAACATGTCGTGACCCATTCAACGAAATCTGGGCCAAGACAGGTAGTAACGTCACACCCCAGATTCCTACCAATGAAAAAAAAAAGGCACGCTAAGGGTAAGTTAATGCAGGGGCTCACAGAAAGGCAATTAGTCACAGCTCATCACTTTTAACACGGCCAGACGCGCGGCCCACGGGTTCTCCACAATTCGTTACAGCTAAAGTGTTTTAAATAGCGGCTGAGGTAACGGTTGGCGTATGATTTATCTGTTAGGCTAAATTTGATTTCTTATCTTTCATTCATCGGTGTCCAGTATGTATCCAGGACTTTTTTTTTAGGGAAGTAGCCTTCTGTCTGATCCCTGACTGGTGTGTGAGCGAGCCTTGCGCAGGCTCCACTGGTAAATCAGCGCTTTGTGTGGAAGACTCCAGCTTTGTTCCTCTGGCCCTACGGAGTCGCCTAATTTCACTGCGCAAATTTTACGCTCGGGTGAACTTGAAACCGGAGCTGCATAGTTGACACACTGGCCAGGCATGACATTTGCAGAAGATTTTACGTGCTTTGTGAACAGAGCCAATGGTCAACTATGAAGACTTCCTTTAAGTTAGGTTACGATCGCCTGTGTTTCCTTTTGCACCAGGGCTATGTTCTGTTGTCACAACATGGCCTATAGGGACAATTGTTGATTTGGGCCCCCGCATTTAGTTTAAACTCCTCTGTTGCCAAACGCAGACCACAGGCGACTAAACCCAATTAAAATTCTTAATGGTCTACTGTTTCTGATGTCCCATTCAAACTATACAATTTGCATGGGTCCCTGGCACCACCGCGTGACTCCACATGGCCTTGCCACTGCTCAGCACACAATATAGCTGTGTTAATACTTCTCCGAAAGCTGACCTAACAGATTGCCCCCTGCCAATCAGGACCAGACCCAGTACCAGGTGCTGTAAATCTACCCACCTGACTGAGCTGCAGTCAAACATACATGGCACATCTGTGAAGCTGTCTGATTGACTTTGTTTTCTTTACATGATTGCAGTTTATAAGACAAAGGGCTAGAGCGTCAACAGTGTATCCGTAACGCAAACAATGAGCAAAAATGCACATTTATCTTTATGTATGTCAAACCATCTTTCTGCAACAGTGAGCTGATTGTTTTTCATGTCTGATTGGTGTTGATCTACTGCTGGCTTAGCTGGGAATCTGCCTCCCTTGTCACATCTACTGTATATAAAAGGGTCTGCCAAAGAATACATGTAAATAACATCTAGTCACATGTTTCATATTCGTTAGGAGTAATGTGTACATTCCGAGTCATACAATAACGACAACCAATGACACATATCCAACAAGGAATTTTAAACCCCAACATCATCTTTATATATAAACATCAATACGAGACCAGATTCCTAAACAGGCTGGGCCCTGCCCAGGAAACCACCTAGATTGCACCCCCCAGATGACTGAGGGGGGCGCTGGTGGTGGGAGAGGGACCACAAGCCTTGGCCCCTCTGGGCACTGGATGGAACTCCTGAGTGACTGCAGTCTGTCCTGCTGCCTGCACCACACGTGGTCATTATCCCCACTCTCTCTCTCTCTCTCTCTGCCACCTGCTCGCAGGCCTCATTCTTTCTTAATGCTCTAAAGGGGCCGTGCCGAGTAAACATTTACACGACCCCGTCGCGGATAAAGCTGCATTAGCTGCTGCCAGAGCCAAGCAGTTGGACCGTCTCACCGTACCCTGCCTCCAGCAGGGCACTGGTCCATTATGCACTGATGGGCCGAGCTGTCATCTCCACTCTTTGGACCTGCCTGTGGCAGCAGCCCCAAAAATAGAGCTGCCCCCTTCCCTCTCCTCCCTGAACGTCTCCCCTGCCACACGGGCATGGAGAGTGTCTTGGCCAAGCAGCCACCCTTCCTCTGAAATGTTATTGTGTTAAAATGAAAACCTGCAAAGATTAACATTGCACAGGGGAGCCGTACAAAGGGGACGGGGCTGGGGGCAGTACGATTCCAAGGACCCTGCACAAAACAGAACGTGATGACCAACATTATTACATTCTTCTTTCATCGGGGCCCAAAATCCATATCCTGTTGGTGCTGGGTAATCAGTGATGGGGATGGATTACTGCACGGGCCTACCAGGCCCAGGGGCCCAAGGGGTCAGGGGGCCCTGAAGCCCAAGCCATTGCATGGAATCATTGCCTCAGTATGAACACATCAGAATGTAGGAGAATGCACCAGAATACAGGAAATCACATCATACAAATTAAACATTTTCTGGGGGAGGACCCCCAAACCCCCCTTCCCACATATGTGACCATTAGTGGGGGGGCCCTTAATACAACTGGGCCCAGGGGCCAGAAAGTTCATAATCCGTCCATGGTCATGAGTATGAGTTTGTAAGTTTTGTGGGGGTGTTTGTATTTGAAAGCCTTGCACTGAATCGAGAGAGAGAGAGATTCACAGACTGAGACCAAAGATAGGGTGCCAGCAGAGAATGCGATCTCATGATATAGCATGCATGAGAGAGAGAGAGAAATTGACAGTGATCGAGGTTCCTAGTTTCACACTCCTTTGTGATGTCTAAACTCATCATTCTCTTACTCATCACCCCTCTGTTGCTCCTGACAGGGCCTTGGCACTGGCATGTCCCTACGTCTGTATACATAAACATGTGTTCATTCTATTGCCCGCTTACATACATCTGTATCACCATCATATGTTTTCAGAGGCACTTCAAAGCGTCATTAAGGCTTTATGATATGAGCGTGGCAATCATTCACGCGGGCACCGTGCGTCCTCCCTCTGCCTGGGCTCTTCTCATTCTTCATTAATAACTGTCCCAGGGCTTTTTTCCTGCGCCGCTATCAAAGGGATTGGGCGGATTAGAGCGAAGGATTCCTCACTGACAGCAGGTCTTGAAGCATGCGGGTCCTGAGCGGTCGAACTGTATTAATTAAAGCCAGTCCCTGACACACACACACACACACACACACACACACACACACACACGCTGTGTAGCAAAAACATAAACTCATAGGTTGTGTTGAAGGTAAATCTCTTCCTGGCTTCTCTCCATGGCAATGTCAGATGGGGCCGGGTGGCAGGAGACACATAAAACACAACCTAGGGAAGACTACCTGCACACACACACACACACAACACAGACAGACTGTGTGTGTATATATATATATACTGTATACACACACACACACGTACAAACACAGCAGAGAGAAGAACTGTGCTGTTGCAAGACAACAATATCTCAGACTGACAAAAATAGATATAGTATGTGCAGCAGACATGGCTATCTTGGCATAATTCTCTTTCTTTTTATGTCTTTCACACACACACTGTACACTACCTCAGACACACACTTTATTGCTGAAGTCACTCTTCACTTCACCCGATTCACCATCACCCTGTCCTGGCATTCATTCATCACATGTAAAACATGAGGCCTTTGATACTCTACACACTCAGGCCCTATACATCATACGTGGGAAGAGGTGAAAAGGTTTAACTGTCTTGCAGTGTCACTTCCTGTAAAATACTCTCCATGACACCCACCCGATAGGTGCTTAACTGGAGCAGATTCCTCTGGCTCTGAGGTCACAACCCCCACAGGCCAACCGGAGGGTGGCCTCCTCTGAGCATGCTCCGTCCGTGACCCGGTGGCGGAGCCTCCACCAGTGGTTCCGCTGGCTCCCACCCTACCTCTCGGCTCTCCCTTTTCTGACATGCTCCCA